>NW_028196645.1:0-200000 GCF_037176805.1 Vigna unguiculata | reverse complement strand
TATTTTCCCCCCACTTCTAAGACATTGAACTTGATGGGAAAAATAACTGGAGCAGTTGGTATGGTCTGAGTTGAGAGTTTCAAAAAAATTTTGGACTGATTTTTAGTCAAACTTCAGAAGACCATAACTTTTGCTCTGGTTATCAGAATCACTATTATTTTATATGCATTTCGGGTGAAATTTGATTTCCCACCTTGTCGGAATTGGCTTTGCTGGTTTGCAAACTCAAATTCTCCAGAAAATGCCATTTTCTACATTTCAGTAATGTTTTTTGTGATTTTTCTTCATTTTTTAAGATTTTTGTTCTGGTACCTACGGTGCTTGTTTTGACTTAAAACTTTTTACCCCGACTTCTAAGACATTGAACTTGATGGGAAAAATAGCTGGAGCAGTTGGTATGGTCTGAGTTGAGAGTTTCAAAAAAAATTTGGACTGATTTTTAGTCAAACTTCAGAGGACCATAACTTTTGCTCTAGTTATCAGAATCACTATTATTTTATATGCATTTCGGGTGGAATTTGATTTCCCTCTTTGGTAAAACTGGCTCTGCCGATTTGCAAACTCAAATTCTTCAGAAAATGCCATTTTCTACATTTCAGCAATATTTTTTGTGATTTTTCTTCATTTTTCGAGATTTTTGTTCTACTAGCTTCGGTGCTTGTTTTGACTTGCAATATTCCCCCCCCCCCACTTCTAAGACATTGAACTTGATGGGAAAAATAGCTGGAGCAGTTGGTATGGTCTGAGTTGAGAGTTTCAAAAAAATTTTTGACTGATTTTTAGTCAAACTTCAGAGGACCATAACTTTTGCTCTGGTTATCAGAATCACTATTATTTTATATGCATTTCGGGTGGAATTTGATTTCCCTCCTTGGTAAAACTGGCTCTGCCGATTTGCAAACTCAAATTCTTCAGAAAATGCCATTTTCTACATTTCAGCAATATTTTTTGTGATTTTTCTTCATTTTTCGAGATTTTTGTTCTAGTAGCTTCGGTGCTTGTTTTGACTTGCAATATTTTCCCCCCACTTCTCAGACATTGAACTTGATGGGAAAAATAGCTGGAGCAGTTGGTATGGTCTGAGTTGAGAGTTTCAAAAAAATTTTGGACAGATTTTTAGTCAAACTTCAGAGGACCATAACTTTTGCTCTGGTTATCAGAATCACTATTATTTTATATGCATTTCGGGTGAAATTTGATTTCCCACCTTGTCGGAATTGGCTTTGCTGGTTTGCAAACTCAAATTCTCCAGAAAATGCCATTTTCTACATTTCAGTAATGTTTTTTGTGATTTTTCTTCATTTTTTAAGATTTTTGTTCTGGTACCTACGGTGCTTGTTTTGACTTAAAACTTTTTACCCCGACTTCTAAGACATTGAACTTGATGGGAAAAATAGCTGGAGCAGTTGGTATGGTCTGAGTTGAGAGTTTCAAAAAAAATTTGGACTGATTTTTAGTCAAACTTCAGAGGACCATAACTTTTGCTCTAGTTATCAGAATCACTATTATTTTATATGCATTTCGGGTGGAATTTGATTTCCCTCTTTGGTAAAACTGGCTCTGCCGATTTGCAAACTCAAATTCTTCAGAAAATGCCATTTTCTACATTTCAGCAATATTTTTTGTGATTTTTCTTCATTTTTCGAGATTTTTGTTCTACTGGCTTCGGTGCTTGTTTTGACTTGCAATATTCCCCCCCCCCACTTCTAAGACATTGAACTTGATGGGAAAAATAGCTGGAGCAGTTGGTATGGTCTGAGTTGAGAGTTTCAAAAAAATTTTTGACTGATTTTTAGTCAAACTTCAGAGGACCATAACTTTTGCTCTGGTTATCAGAATCACTATTATTTTATATGCATTTCGGGTGGAATTTGATTTCCCTCCTTGGTAAAACTGGCTCTGCCGATTTGCAAACTCAAATTCTTCAGAAAATGCCATTTTCTACATTTCAGCAATATTTTTTGTGATTTTTCTTCATTTTTCGAGATTTTTGTTCTAGTAGCTTCGGTGCTTGTTTTGACTTGCAATATTTTCCCCCCACTTCTCAGACATTGAACTTGATGGGAAAAATAGCTGGAGCAGTTGGTATGGTCTGAGTTGAGAGTTTCAAAAAAATTTTGGACAGATTTTTAGTCAAACTTCAGAGGACCATAACTTTTGCTCTGGTTATCAGAATCACTAT
This sequence comes from Vigna unguiculata, assembly GCF_037176805.1. Classification (NCBI taxonomy): domain Eukaryota; kingdom Viridiplantae; phylum Streptophyta; class Magnoliopsida; order Fabales; family Fabaceae; genus Vigna; species Vigna unguiculata. The sequence goes on along the minus strand of NW_028196645.1, from coordinate 197,818 downwards.
TATTTTATATGCATTTCGGGTGAAATTTGATTTCCCACCTTGTCGGAATTGGCTTTGCTGGTTTGCAAACTCAAATTCTCCAGAAAATGCCATTTTCTACATTTCAGTAATGTTTTTTGTGATTTTTCTTCATTTTTTAAGATTTTTGTTCTGGTACCTACGGTGCTTGTTTTGACTTAAAACTTTTCACCCCGACTTCTAAGACATTGAACTTGATGGGAAAAATAGCTGGAGCAGTTGGTATGGTCTGAGTTGAGAGTTTCAAAAAAAATTTGGACTGATTTTTAGTCAAACTTCAGAGGACCATAACTTTTGCTCTAGTTATCAGAATCACTATTATTTTATATGCATTTCGGGTGGAATTTGATTTCCCTCCTTGGTAAAACTGGCTCTGCCGATATGCAAACTCAAATTCTTCAGAAAATGCCATTTTCTACATTTCAGCAATATTTTTTATGATTTTTCTTCATTTTTCGAGATTTTTGTTCTACTAGCTTCGGTGCTTGTTTTGACTTGCAATATTTTCCCCCCACTTCTAAGACATTGAACTTGATGGGAAAAATAGCTGGAGCAGTTGGTATGGTCTGAGTTGAGAGTTTCAAAAAAATTTTGGACTGATTTTTAGTCAAACTTCAGAGGACCATAACTTTTGCTCTAGTTATCAGAATCACTATTATTTTATATGCATTTCGGGTGGAATTTGATTTCCCTCCTTGGTAAAATTGGCTCTGCCGATTTGCAAACTCAAATTCTTCAGAAATTGCCATTTTCTACATTTCAGCAATATTTTTTGTGATTTTTCTTCATTTTTTCGAGATTTTTGTTCTGGTAGCTACGGTGCTTGTTTTGACTTGCAATTTTTCCCCCCTACTTCTAAGACATTGAACTTGATGGGAAAAATAGCTGGAGCAGTTAGTATGGTCTGAGTTGAGAGTTTCAAAAAAATTTTGGACTGATTTTTAGTCAAACTTCAGAGGACCATAACTTTTGCTCTGGTTATCAGAATCACTATTATTTTATATGCATTTCGGGTGAAATTTGATTTCCCACCTTGTCGGAATTGGCTTTGCTGGTTTGCAAACTCAAATTCTCCAGAAAATGCCATTTTCTACATTTCAGTAATGTTTTTTGTGATTTTTCTTCATTTTTTAAGATTTTTGTTCTGGTACCTACGGTGCTTGTTTTGACTTAAAACTTTTGACCTCGACTTCTAAGACATTGAACTTGATGGGAAAAATAGCTGGAGCAGTTGGTATGGTCTGAGTTGAGAGTTTCAAAAAAAATTTTGACTGATTTTTAGTCAAACTTCAGAGGACCATAACTTTTGCTCTGGTTATCAGAATCACTATTATTTTATATGCATTTCGGGTGGAATTTGATTTCCCTCCTTGGTAAAACTGGCTCTGCCGATTTGCAAACTCAAATTCTTCAGAAAATGCCTTTTTCTACATTTCAGCAATATTTTTTGTGATTTTTCTTCATTTTTCGAGATTTTTGTTCTAGTAGCTTCGGTGCTTGTTTTGACTTGCAATATTTTCCCCCCACTTCTAAGACATTGAACTTGATGGGAAAAATAACTGGAGCAGTTGGTATGGTCTGAGTTGAGAGTTTCAAAAAAATTTTGGACTGATTTTTAGTCAAACTTCAGAGGACCATAACTTTTGCTCTGGTTATCAGAATCACTATTATTTTATATGCATTTCGGGTGAAATTTGATTTCCCACCTTGTCGGAATTGGCTTTGCTGGTTTGCAAACTCAAATTCTCCAGAAAATGCCATTTTCTACATTTCAGTAATGTTTTTTGTGATTTTTCTTCATTTTTTAAGATTTTTGTTCTGGTACCTACGGTGCTTGTTTTGACTTAAAACTTTTTACCCCGACTTCTAAGACATTGAACTTGATGGGAAAAATAGCTGGAGCAGTTGGTATGGTCTGAGTTGAGAGTTTCAAAAAAAATTTGGACTGATTTTTAGTCAAACTTCAGAGGACCATAACTTTTGCTCTAGTTATCAGAATCACTATTATTTTATATGCATTTCGGGTGGAATTTGATTTCCCTCTTTGGTAAAACTGGCTCTGCCGATTTGCAAACTCAAATTCTTCAGAAAATGCCATTTTCTACATTTCAGCAATATTTTTTGTGATTTTTCTTCATTTTTCGAGATTTTTGTTCTACTAGCTTCGGTGCTTGTTTTGACTTGCAATATTCCCCCCCCCCCCACTTCTAAGACATTGAACTTGATGGGAAAAATAGCTGGAGCAGTTGGTATGGTCTGAGTTGAGAGTTTCTAAAAAATTTTTGACTGATTTTTAGTCAAACTTCAGAGGACCATAACTTTTGCTCTGGTTATCAGAATCATTATTATTTTATATGCATTTCGGGTGGAATTTGATTTCCCTCCTTGGTAAAACTGGCTCTGCCGATTTGCAAACTCAAATTCTTCAGAAAATGCCATTTTCTACATTTCAGCAATATTTTTTGTGATTTTTCTTCATTTTTCGAGATTTTTGTTCTAGTAGCTACGGTGCTTGTTTTGACTTGCAATATTTTCCCCCTACTTCTAAGACATTGAACTTGATGGGAAAAATAGTTGGAGCAGTTGGTATGGTCTGAGTTGAGAGTTTCAAAAAAATTTTGGACTGATTTTTAGTCAAACTTCAGAGGACCATAACTTTTGCTCTGGTTATCAGAATCACTATTATTTTATATGCATTTCGGGTGAAATTTGATTTCCCACCTTGTCGGAATTGGCTTTGCTGGTTTGCAAACTCAAATTCTCCAGAAAATGCCATTTTCTACATTTCAGTAATGTTTTTTGTGATTTTTCTTCATTTGTTAAGATTTTTGTTCTGGTACCTACGGTGCTTGTTTTGACTTAAAACTTTTTACCCCGACTTCTAAGACATTGAACTTGATGGGAAAAATAGCTGGAGCAGTTGGTATGGTCTGAGTTGAGAGTTTCAAAAAAAATTTGGACTGATTTTTAGTCAAACTTCAGAGGACCATAACTTTTGCTCTACTTATCAGAATCACTATTATTTTATATGCATTTCGGGTGGAATTTGATTTCCCTCCTTGGTAAAACTGGCTCTGCCGATTTGCAAACTCAAATTCTTCAGAAAATGCCATTTTCTACATTTCAGCAATATTTCTTGTGATTTTTCTTCATTTTTCGAGATTTTTGTTCTACTAGCTTCGGTGCTTGTTTTGACTTGCAATATTCCCCCCCCCCCACTTCTAAGACATTGAACTTGATGGGAAAAATAGCTGGAGCAGTTGGTATGGTCTGAGTTGAGAGTTTCAAAAAAAATTTTGACTGATTTTTAGTCAAACTTCAGAGGACCATAACTTTTGCTCTGGTTATCAGAATCACTATTATTTTATATGCATTTCGGGTGGAATTTGATTTCCCTCCTTGGTAAAACTGGCTCTGCCGATTTGCAAACTCAAATTCTTCAGAAAATGCCATTTTCTACATTTCAGCAATATTTTTTGTTATTTTTCTTCATTTTTTGAGATTTTTGTTCTAGTAGCTACGGTGCTTGTTTTGACTTGCAATATTTTCCCCCTACTTCTAAGACATTGAACTTGATGGGAAAAATAGTTGGAGCAGTTGGTATGGTCTGAGTTGAGAGTTTCAAAAAAATTTTGGACTGATTTTTAGTCAAACTTCAGAGGACCATAACTTTTGCTCTGGTTATCAGAATCACTATTATTTTATATGCATTTCGGGTGAAATTTGATTTCCCACCTTGTCGGAATTGGCTTTGCTGGTTTGCAAACTCAAATTCTCCAGAAAATGCCATTTTCTACATTTCAGTAATGTTTTTTGTGATTTTTCTTCATTTGTTAAGATTTTTGTTCTGGTACCTACGGTGCTTGTTTTGACTTAAAACTTTTTACCCCGACTTCTAAGACATTGAACTTGATGGGAAAAATAGCTGGAGCAGTTGGTATGGTCTGAGTTGAGAGTTTCAAAAAAAATTTGGACTGATTTTTAGTCAAACTTCAGAGGACCATAACTTTTGCTCTACTTATCAGAATCACTATTATTTTATATGCATTTCGGGTGGAATTTGATTTCCCTCCTTGGTAAAACTGGCTCTGCCGATTTGCAAACTCAAATTCTTCAGAAAATGCCATTTTCTACATTTCAGCAATATTTTTTGTGATTTTTCTTCATTTTTCGAGATTTTTGTTCTACTAGCTTCGGTGCTTGTTTTGATTTGCAATATTCCCCCCCCCCACTTCTAAGACATTGAACTTGATGGGAAAAATAGCTGGAGCAGTTGGTATGGTCTGAGTTGAGAGTTTCAAAAAAATTTTTGACTGATTTTTAGTCAAACTTCAGAGGACCATAACATTTGCTCTGGTTATCAAAATCACTATTATTTTATATGCATTTCGGGTGGAATTTGATTTCCCTCCTTGGTAAAACTGGCTCTGCCGATTTGCAAACTCAAATTCTTCAGAAAATGCCATTTTCTACATTTCAGCAATATTTTTTGTGATTTTTCTTCATTTTTCGAGATTTTTGTTCTAGTAGCTACGGTGCTTGTTTTGACTTGCAATATTTTCCCCCCACTTCTAAGACATTGAACTTGATGGGAAAAATAGCTGGAGCAGTTGGTATGGTCTGAGTTGAGAGTTTCAAAAAAATTTTGGACTGATTTTTAGTCAAACTTCAAAGGACCATAACTTTTGCTCTGGTTATCAGAATCACTATTATTTTATATGCATTTCGGGTGGAATTTGATTTCCCTCCTTGGTAAAACTGGCTCTGCCGATTTGCAAACTCAAATTCTTCAGAAAATGCCATTTTCTACATTTCAGCAATATTTTTTGTGATTTTTCTTCATTTTTCGAGATTTTTGTTCTAGTAGCTACGGTGCTTGTTTTGACTTGCAATATTTTCCCCCCACTTCTAAGACATTGAACTTGATGGGAAAAATAGCTGGAGCAGTTGGTATGGTCTGAGTTGAGAGTTTCAAAAAAATTTTGGACTGATTTTTAGTCAAACTTCAGAGGACCATAACTTTTGCTCTGGTTATCAGAATCACTATTATTTTATATGCATTTCGGGTGAAATTTGATTTCCCACCTTGTCGGAATTGGCTTTGCTGGTTTGCAAACTCAAATTCTCCAGAAAATGCCATTTTCTACATTTCAGTAATGTTTTTTGTGATTTTTCTTCATTTGTTAAGATTTTTGTTCTGGTACCTACGGTGCTTGTTTTGACTTAAAACTTTTTACCCCGACTTCTAAGACATTGAACTTGATGGGAAAAATAGCTGGAGCAGTTGGTATGGTCTGAGTTGAGAGTTTCAAAAAAAATTTGGACTGATTTTTAGTCAAACTTCAGAGGACCATAACTTTTGCTCTACTTATCAGAATCACTATTATTTTATATGCATTTCGGGTGGAATTTGATTTCCCTCCTTGGTAAAACTGGCTCTGCCGATTTGCAAACTCAAATTCTTCAGAAAATGCCATTTTCTACATTTCAGCAATATTTTTTGTGATTTTTCTTCATTTTTCGAGATTTTTGTTCTACTAGCTTCGGTGCTTGTTTTGATTTGCAATATTCCCCCCCCCCCCACTTCTAAGACATTGAACTTGATGGGAAAAATAGCTGGAGCAGTTGGTATGGTCTGAGTTGAGAGTTTCAAAAAAATTTTTGACTGATTTTTAGTCAAACTTCAGAGGACCATAACATTTGCTCTGGTTATCAAAATCACTATTATTTTATATGCATTTCGGGTGGAATTTGATTTCCCTCCTTGGTAAAACTGGCTCTGCCGATTTGCAAACTCAAATTCTTCAGAAAATGCCATTTTCTACATTTCAGCAATATTTTTTGTGATTTTTCTTCATTTTTCGAGATTTTTGTTCTAGTAGCTACGGTGCTTGTTTTGACTTGCAATATTTTCCCCCCACTTCTAAGACATTGAACTTGATGGGAAAAATAGCTGGAGCAGTTGGTATGGTCTGAGTTGAGAGTTTCAAAAAAATTTTGGACTGATTTTTAGTCAAACTTCAAAGGACCATAACTTTTGCTCTGGTTATCAGAATCACTATTATTTTATATGCATTTCGGGTGGAATTTGATTTCCCTCCTTGGTAAAACTGGCTCTGCCGATTTGCAAACTCAAATTCTTCAGAAAATGCCATTTTCTACATTTCAGCAATATTTTTTGTGATTTTTCTTCATTTTTCGAGATTTTTGTTCTAGTAGCTACGGTGCTTGTTTTGACTTGCAATATTTTCCCCCCACTTCTAAGACATTGAACTTGATGGGAAAAATAGCTGGAGCAGTTGGTATGGTCTGAGTTGAGAGTTTCAAAAAAATTTTGGACTGATTTTTAGTCAAACTTCAGAGGACCATAACTTTTGCTCTGGTTATCAGAATCACTATTATTTTATATGCATTTCGGGTGAAATTTGATTTCCCACCTTGTCGGAATTGGCTTTGCTGGTTTGCAAACTCAAATTCTCCAGAAAATGCCATTTTCTACATTTCAGTAATGTTTTTTGTGATTTTTCTTCATTTTTTAAGATTTTTGTTCTGGTACCTACGGTGCTTGTTTTGACTTAAAACTTTTTACCCCGACTTCTAAGACATTGAACTTGATGGGAAAAATAGCTGGAGCAGTTGGTATAGTCTGAGTTGAGAGTTTCAAAAAAAATTTGGACTGATTTTTAGTCAAACTTCAGAGGACCATAACTTTTGCTCTACTTATCAGAATCACTATTATTTTATATGCATTTCGGGTGGAATTTGATTTCCCTCCTTGGTAAAACTGGCTCTGCCGATTTGCAAACTCAAATTCTTCAGAAAATGCCATTTTCTACATTTCAGCAATATTTTTTGTGATTTTTCTTCATTTTTCGAGATTTTTGTTCTAGTAGCTTCGGTGCTTGTTTTGACTTGCAATATTTCCCCCCACTTCTAAGACATTGAACTTGATGGGAAAAATAGCTGGAGCAGTTGGTATGGTCTGAGTTGAGAGTTTCAAAAAAATTTTGGACTGATTTTTAGTCAAACTTCAGAGGACCATAACTTTTGCTCTGGTTATCAGAATCACTATTATTTTATATGCATTTCGGGTGGAATTTGATTTCCCTCCTTGGTAAAACTGGATCTGCCAATTTGCAAACTCAAATTCTTCACAAAATTCCATTTTCTACACACTAGTGCATTTTGGACTTTCTAACTCGAGCTTTATGCCTCGGTTATAGCGAAAACGAGGCATATAAACACGCGGTGGCAGTTTTGTAATTTATGCAATGCTTTATGCCTCGGTTGTTATTGACCCGAGGCAGTAAAGCAAGTTTATGCCTCGGTTGTTATTGACCCGAGGCAGTAAAGCCAGTTTATGCCTCGGTTGCTACTAACCCGACGCAGTAAAGTGTCAGCAATTTTTTTTTTCTTTTTTTTTTCGGACTCTATGGTTTCAGGTGTTAGGACCCGAGGCAAAAGATGGTGATATGCCTCGGTTTTCAATTGAACCGAGGCAAAAGATGGGATAAAATTCTTCAAAACCAGAAACATTCCATTTCCTTCCTCTGGTGCAAAAAAACCCTAACCCTCATATTTTCCTCTTCGATCCTCTGCGTAAGTTTCATCAGAGAAGTGTAGCAATGGAGTGGCTAAAGTGTTGCATTCTAAATGGGTTCGTGATGTTGTTGTGTTCATGACTTTGGTTGCGGTGGTTATGAAGATCTGATGGAGGCGTTGCTATGTAGTGAATCTCGCGATTAGGGTTCGTGATTGCTTGGTTCAGATGTTGCAGCGTTGAGTTTTCTGGCGTGGTGGATGTGTATTGGCTAGGTCCGTAGTGGTTCGTTTGCGTGGAAAAATCCATGGCGCGTTCTGGATTCTGGGTTCATTCCGTCTTGCTGCAACGGGATTTTGGTGAAGAACTGGTTCGTTTCATGAGTGCAGGACCGTGAACGAAGCTACACTAATGGTGGTTCGAAGGTATTGTGTCGTTCTTGATATGCCCGTGGTCACACTTCTCGAGTTGCTCGGTCAACACTGTTTCGTCGTCATTCGTGTGGTGAAGATGGTGTGGAAGGTCGGAGAAGATGAGAGAAAGTTCATTTCTGCAATTTTTTTTTAATTTTTAACGTATATTATGCCTCGGTTGCCATCAGAACCGAGGCAGTAATGATGGGATATGCCTCGGTTGAGAACCGAGGCAGAAAGATGACCCTTTTTACCTCGGCTGCATATGCCTCAGGTCTTAAACCGAGGCCAAATGACCAAAATAACCGCGACAGAATGTCTTTCCTGCACCAGTTTTCAGCAATATTTTTTGTGATTTTTCTTCATTTTTCGAGATTTTTGTTCTAGTAGCTACGGTGCTTGTTTGGACTTGCAATATTTTCCCCCCACTTCTAAGACATTGAACTTGATGGGAAAAATAGCTGGAGCAGTTGGTATGGTCTGAGTTGAGAGTTTCAAAAAAATTTTGGACTGATTTTTAGTCAAACTTCAGAGGACCATAACTTTTGCTCTGGTTATCAGAATCACTATTATTTTATATGCATTTCGGGTGAAATTTGATTTCCCACCTTGTCGGAATTGGCTTTGCTGGTTTGCAAACTCAAATTCTCCAGAAAATGCCATTTTCTACATTTCAGTAATGTTTTTTGTGATTTTTCTTCATTTTTTAAGATTTTTGTTCTGGTACCTACGGTGCTTGTTTTGACTTAAAACTTTTTACCCCGACTTCTAAGACATTGAACTTGATGCGAAAAATAGCTGGAGCAGTTGGTATGGTCTGAGTTGAGAGTTTCAAAAAAAATTTTAACTGATTTTTAGTCAAACTTCAGAGGACCATAACTTTTGCTCTACTTATCAGAATCACTATTATTTTATATGCATTTCGGGTGGAATTTGATTTCCCTCCTTGGTAAAACTGGCTCTGCCGATTTGCAAACTCAAATTCTTCAGAAAATGCCATTTTCTACATTTCAGCAATATTTTTTGTGATTTTTCTTCATTTTTCGAGATTTTTGTTCTACTAGCTTCGGTGCTTGTTTTGACTTGCAATATTCCCCCCCCCCCACTTCTAAGACATTGAACTTGATGGGAAAAATAGCTGGAGCAGTTGGTATGGTCTGAGTTGAGAGTTTCAAAAAAATTTTGGACTGATTTTTAGTCAAACTTCAAAGGACCATAACTTTTGCTCTGGTTATCAGAATCACTATTATTTTATATGCATTTCGGGTGGAATTTGATTTCCCTCCTTGGTTAAACTGGCTCTGCCGATTTGCAAACTCACATTCTTCAGAAAATGCCATTTTCTACATTTCAGCAATATTTTTTGTGATTTTTCTTCATTTTTCGAGATTTTTGTTCTAGTAGCTACGGTGCTTGTTTTGACTTGCAATATTTTCCCCCCACTTCTAAGACATTGAACTTGATGGGAAAAATAGCTGGAGCAGTTGGTATGGTCTGAGTTGAGAGTTTCAAAAAAATTTTGGACTGATTTTTAGTCAAACTTCAGAGGACCATAACTTTTGCTCTGGTTATCAGAATCACTATTATTTTATATGCATTTCGGGTGAAATTTGATTTCCCACCTTGTCGGAATTGGCTTTGCTGGTTTGCAAACTCAAATTCTCCAGAAAATGCCATTTTCTACATTTCAGTAATGTTTTTTGTGATTTTTCTTCATTTTTTAAGATTTTTGTTCTGGTACCTACGGTGCTTGTTTTGACTTAAAACTTTTTACCCCGACTTCTAAGACATTGAACTTGATGCGAAAAATAGCTGGAGCAGTTGGTATGGTCTGAGTTGAGAGTTTCAAAAAAAATTTTAACTGATTTTTAGTCAAACTTCAGAGGACCATAACTTTTGCTCTACTTATCAGAATCACTATTATTTTATATGCATTTCGGGTGGAATTTGATTTCCCTCCTTGGTAAAACTGGCTCTGCCGATTTGCAAACTCAAATTCTTCAGAAAATGCCATTTTCTACATTTCAGCAATATTTTTTGTGATTTTTCTTCATTTTTCGAGATTTTTGTTCTACTAGCTTCGGTGCTTGTTTTGACTTGCAATATTCCCCCCCCCACTTCTAAGACATTGAACTTGATGGGAAAAATAGCTGGAGCAGTTGGTATGGTCTGAGTTGAGAGTTTCAAAAAAATTTTTGACTGATTTTTAGTCAAACTTCAGAGGACCATAACTTTTGCTCTGGTTATCAGAATCACTATTATTTTATATGCATTTCGGGTGGAATTTGATTTCCCTCCTTGGTAAAACTGGCTCTGCCGATTTGCAAACTCAAATTCTTCAGAAAATGCCATTTTCTACATTTCAGCAATATTTTTTGTGATTTTTCTTCATTTTTCGAGATTTTTGTTCTAGTAGCTACGGTGCTTGTTTTGACTTGCAATATTTTCCCCCCACTTCTAAGACATTGAACTTGATGGGAAAAATAGCTGGAGCAGTTGGTATGGTCTGAGTTGAGAGTTTCAAAAAAATTTTGGACTGATTTTTAGTCAAACTTCAAAGGACCATAACTTTTGCTCTGGTTATCAGAATCACTATTATTTTATATGCATTTCGGGTGGAATTTGATTTCCCTCCTTGGTTAAACTGGCTCTGCCGATTTGCAAACTCACATTCTTCAGAAAATGCCATTTTCTACATTTCAGCAATATTTTTTGTGATTTTTCTTCATTTTTCGAGATTTTTGTTCTAGTAGCTACGGTGCTTGTTTTGACTTGCAATATTTTCCCCCCACTTCTAAGACATTGAACTTGATGGGAAAAATAGCTGGAGCAGTTGGTATGGTCTGAGTTGAGAGTTTCAAAAAAATTTTGGACTGATTTTTAGTCAAACTTCAAAGGACCATAACTTTTGCTCTGGTTATCAGAATCACTATTATTTTATATGCATTTCGGGTGGAATTTGATTTCCCTCCTTGGTTAAACTGGCTCTGCCGATTTGCAAACTCACATTCTTCAGAAAATGCCATTTTCTACATTTCAGCAATATTTTTTGTGATTTTTCTTCATTTTTCGAGATTTTTGTTCTAGTAGCTACGGTGCTTGTTTTGACTTGCAATATTTTCCCCCCACTTCTAAGACATTGAACTTGATGGGAAAAATAGCTGGAGCAGTTGGTATGGTCTGAGTTGAGAGTTTCAAAAAAATTTTGGACTGATTTTTAGTCAAACTTCAGAGGACCATAACTTTTGCTCTGGTTATCAGAATCACTATTATTTTATATGCATTTCGGGTGAAATTTGATTTCCCACCTTGTCGGAATTGGCTTTGCTGGTTTGCAAACTCAAATTCTCCAGAAAATGCCATTTTCTACATTTCAGTAATGTTTTTTGTGATTTTTCTTCATTTTTTAAGATTTTTGTTCTGGTACCTACGGTGCTTGTTTTGACTTAAAACTTTTTACCCCGACTTCTAAGACATTGAACTTGATGGGAAAAATAGCTGGAGCAGTTGGTATGGTCTGAGTTGAGAGTTTCAAAAAAAATTTGGACTGATTTTTAGTCAAACTTCAGAGGACCATAACTTTTGCTCTACTTATCAGAATCACTATTATTTTATATGCATTTCGGGTGGAATTTGATTTCCCTCCTTGGTAAAACTGGCTCTGCCGATTTGCAAACTCAAATTCTTCAGAAAATGCCATTTTCTACATTTCAGCAATATTTTTTGTGATTTTTCTTCATTTTTCGAGATTTTTGTTCTAGTAGCTTCGGTGCTTGTTTTGACTTGCAATATTTCCCCCCACTTCTAAGACATTGAACTTGATGGGAAAAATAGCTGGAGCAGTTGGTATGGTCTGAGTTGAGAGTTTCAAAAAAATTTTGGACTGATTTTTAGTCAAACTTCAGAGGACCATAACTTTTGCTCTGGTTATCAGAATCACTATTATTTTATATGCATTTCGGGTGGAATTTGATTTCCCTCCTTGGTAAAACTGGATCTGCCAATTTGCAAACTCAAATTCTTCACAAAATTCCATTTTCTACATTTCAGCAATATTTTTTGTGATTTTTCTTCATTTTTCGAGATTTTTGTTCTAGTAGCTACGGTGCTTGTTTGGACTTGCAATATTTTCCCCCCACTTCTAAGACATTGAACTTGATGGGAAAAATAGCTGGAGCAGTTGGTATGGTCTGAGTTGAGAGTTTCAAAAAAATTTTGGACTGATTTTTAGTCAAACTTCAGAGGACCATAACTTTTGCTCTGGTTATCAGAATCACTATTATTTTATATGCATTTCGGGTGAAATTTGATTTCCCACCTTGTCGGAATTGGCTTTGCTGGTTTGCAAACTCAAATTCTCCAGAAAATGCCATTTTCTACATTTCAGTAATGTTTTTTGTGATTTTTCTTCATTTTTTAAGATTTTTGTTCTGGTACCTACGGTGCTTGTTTTGACTTAAAACTTTTTACCCCGACTTCTAAGACATTGAACTTGATGCGAAAAATAGCTGGAGCAGTTGGTATGGTCTGAGTTGAGAGTTTCAAAAAAAATTTTAACTGATTTTTAGTCAAACTTCAGAGGACCATAACTTTTGCTCTACTTATCAGAATCACTATTATTTTATATGCATTTCGGGTGGAATTTGATTTCCCTCCTTGGTAAAACCGGCTCTGCCGATTTGCAAACTCAAATTCTTCAGAAAATGCCATTTTCTACATTTCAGCAATATTTTTTGTGATTTTTCTTCATTTTTCGAGATTTTTGTTCTACTAGCTTCGGTGCTTGTTTTGACTTGCAATATTCCCACCCCCACTTCTAAGACATTGAACTTGATGGGAAAAATAGCTGGAGCAGTTGGTATGGTCTGAGTTGAGAGTTTCAAAAAAATTTTTAACTGATTTTTAGTCAAACTTCAGAGGACCATAACTTTTGCTCTGGTTATCAGAATCACTATTATTTTATATGCATTTCGGGTGGAATTTGATTTCCCTCCTTGGTAAAACTGGCTCTGCCGATTTGCAAACTCAAATTCTTCAGAAAATGCCATTTTCTACATTTCAGCAATATTTTTTGTGATTTTTCTTCATTTTTCGAGATTTTTGTTCTAGTAGCTACGGTGCTTGTTTTGACTTGCAATATTTTCCCCCCACTTCTAAGACATTGAACTTGATGGGAAAAATAGCTGGAGCAGTTGGTATGGTCTGAGTTGAGAGTTTCAAAAAAATTTTGGACTGATTTTTAGTCAAACTTCAAAGGACCATAACTTTTGCTCTGGTTATCAGAATCACTATTATTTTATATGCATTTCGGGTGGAATTTGATTTCCCTCCTTGGTTAACTGGCTCTGCCGATTTGCAAACTCACATTCTTCAGAAAATGCCATTTTCTACATTTCAGCAATATTTTTTGTGATTTTTCTTCATTTTTCGAGATTTTTGTTCTAGTAGCTACGGTGCTTGTTTTGACTTGCAATATTTTCCCCCCACTTCTAAGACATTGAACTTGATGGGAAAAATAGCTGGAGCAGTTGGTATGGTCTGAGTTGAGAGTTTCAAAAAAATTTTGGACTGATTTTTAGTCAAACTTCAGAGGACCATAACTTTTGCTCTGGTTATCAGAATCACTATTATTTTATATGCATTTCGGGTGAAATTTGATTTCCCACCTTGTCGGAATTGGCTTTGCTGGTTTGCAAACTCAAATTCTCCAGAAAATGCCATTTTCTACATTTCAGTAATGTTTTTTGTGATTTTTCTTCATTTTTTAAGATTTTTGTTCTGGTACCTACGGTGCTTGTTTTGACTTAAAACTTTTTACCCCGACTTCTAAGACATTGAACTTGATGGGAAAAATAGCTGGAGCAGTTGGTATGGTCTGAGTTGAGAGTTTCAAAAAAAATTTGGACTGATTTTTAGTCAAACTTCAGAGGACCATAACTTTTGCTCTACTTATCAGAATCACTATTATTGTATATGCATTTCGGGTGGAATTTGATTTCCCTCCTTGGTAAAACTGGCTCTGCCGATTTGCAAACTCAAATTCTTCAGAAAATGCCATTTTCTACATTTCAGCAATATTTTTTGTGATTTTTCTTCATTTTTCGAGATTTTTGTTCTAGTAGCTTCGGTGCTTGTTTTGACTTGCAATATTTCCCCCCACTTCTAAGACATTGAACTTGATGGGAAAAATAGCTGGAGCAGTTGGTATGGTCTGAGTTGAGAGTTTCAAAAAAATTTTGGACTGATTTTTAGTCAAACTTCAGAGGACCATAACTTTTGCTCTGGTTATCAGAATCACTATTATTTTATATGCATTTCGGGTGGAATTTGATTTCCCTCCTTGGTAAAACTGGATCTGCCAATTTGCAAACTCAAATTCTTCAGAAAATTCCATTTTCTACATTTCAGCAATATTTTTTGTGATTTTTCTTCATTTTTCGAGATTTTTGTTCTAGTAGCTACGGTGCTTGTTTGGACTTGCAATATTTTCCCCCCACTTCTAAGACATTGAACTTGATGGGAAAAATAGCTGGAGCAGTTGGTATGGTCTGAGTTGAGAGTTTCAAAAAAATTTTGGACTGATTTTTAGTCAAACTTCAGAGGACCATAACTTTTGCTCTGGTTATCAGAATCACTATTATTTTATATGCATTTCGGGTGGAATTTGATTTCCCTCCTTGGTAAAACTGGCTCTGCCGGTTTGCAAACTCAAATTCTTCAGAAAATGCCGTTTTCTACATTTCAGCAATATTTTTTGTGATTTTTCTTCATTTTTTCGAGATTTTTGTTCTGGTAGCTACGGTGCTTGTTTTGACTTGCAATATTTTCCCCCCACTTCTAAGACATTGAACTTGATGGGAAAAATAGTTGGAGCAGTTGGTATGGTCTTAGTTGAGAGTTTCAAAAAAATTTTGGACTGATTTTTAGTCAAACTTCAGAGGACCATAACTTTTGCTCTGGTTATCAGAATCACTATTATTTTATATGCATTTCGGGTGAAATTTGATTTCCCACCTTGTCGGAATTGGCTTTGCTGGTTTGCAAACTCAAATTCTCCAGAAAATGCCATTTTCTACATTTCAGTAATGTTTTTTGTGATTTTTCTTCATTTTTTAAGATTTTTGTTCTGGTACCTATGGTGCTTGTTTTGACTTAAAACCCCGACTTCTAAGACATTGAACTTGATGGGAAAAATAGCTGGAGCAGTTGGTATGGTCTGAGTTGAGAGTTTCAAAAAAAATTTGGACTGATTTTTAGTCAAACTTCAGAGGACCATAACTTTTGCTCTAGTTATCAGAATCACTATTATTTTATATGCATTTCGGGTGGAATTTGATTTCCCTCCTTGGTAAAACTGGCTCTGCCGATTTGCAAACTCAAATTCTTCAGAAAATGCCATTCTCTACATTTCAGCAATATTTTTTGTGATTTTTCTTCATTTTTTCGAGATTTTTGTTCTGGTAGCTACGGTGCTTGTTTTGACTTGCAATTTTTTCCCCCTACTTCTAAGACATTGAACTTGATGGGAAAAATAGCTGGAGCAGTTGGTATGGTCTGAGTTGAGAGTTTCAAAAAAATTTTGGACTGATTTTTAGTCAAACTTCAGAGGACCATAACTTTTGCTCTGGTTATCAGAATCACTATTATTTTATATGCATTTCGGGTGAAATTTGATTTCCCACCTTGTCGGAATTGGCTTTGCTGGTTTGCAAACTCAAATTCTCCAGAAAATGCCATTTTCTACATTTCAGTAACGTTTTTTGTAATTTTTCTTCATTTTTTAAGATTTTTGTTCTGGTACCTACGGTGCTTGTTTTGACTTAAAACTTTTTACCCCGACTTCTAAGACATTGAACTTGATGGGAAAAATAGCTGGAGCAGTTGGTATGGTCTGAGTTGAGAGTTTCAAAAAAAATTTGGACTGATTTTTAGTCAAACTTCAGAGGACCATAACTTTTGCTCTAGTTATCAAAATCACTATTATTTCATATGCATTTCGGGTGGAATTTGATTTCCCTCCTTGGTAAAACTGGCTCTGCTGATTTGCAAACTAAAATTCTTCAGAAAATGCCATTTTCTACATTTCAGCAATATTTTTTGTGATTTTTCTTCATTTTTCGAGATTTTTGTTCTAGTAGCTAATGTGCTTGTTTTGACTTGCAATATTTCCCCCCCACTTCTAAGACATTGAACTTGATGGGAAAAATAGCTGGAGCAGTTGGTATGGTCTGAGTTGAGAGTTTCAAAAAAATTTTGGACTGATTTTTAGTCAAACTTCAGAGGACCATAACTTTTGCTCTGGTTATCAGAATCACTATTATTTTATATGCATTTCGGGTGAAATTTGATTTCCCACCTTGTCGGAATTGGCTTTGCTGGTTTGCAAACTCAAATTCTCCAGAAAATGCCATTTTCTACATTTCAGTAACGTTTTTTGTAATTTTTCTTCATTTTTTAAGATTTTTGTTCTGGTACCTACGGTGCTTGTTTTGACTTAAAACTTTTTACCCCGACTTCTAAGACATTGAACTTGGTGGGAAAAATAGCTGGAGCAGTTGGTATGGTCTGAGTTGAGAGTTTCAAAAAAAATTTGGACTGATTTTTAGTCAAACTTCAGAGGACCATAACTTTTGCTCTAGTTATCAGAATCACTATTATTTTATATGCTTTTCGGGTGGAATTTGATTTCCCTCCTTGGTAAAACTGGCTCTGCCGATTTGCAAACTCAAATTCTTCAGAAAATGCCATTTTCTACATTTCAGCAATATTTTTTGTGATTTTTCTTCATTTTTCGAGATTTTTGTTCTAGTAGCTTCGGTGCTTGTTTTGACTTGCAATATTTTCCCCCCACTTCTAAGACATTGAACTTGATGGGAAAAATAGCTGGAGCAGTTGGTATGGTCTGAGTTGAGAGTTTCAAAAAAATTTTGGACTGATTTTTAGTCAAACTTCAAAGGACCATAACTTTTGCTCTGGTTATCAGAATCACTATTATTTTATATGCATTTCGGGTGGAATTTGATTTCCCTCCTTGGTAAAACTGGCTCTGCCGATTTGCAAACTCAAATTCTTCAGAAAATGCCATTTTCTACATTTCAGCAATATTTTTTGTGATTTTTCTTCATTTTTCGAGATTTTTGTTCTAGTAGCTACGGTGCTTGTTTTGACTTGCAATATTTTCCCCCCACTTCTAAGACATTGAACTTGATGGGAAAAATAGCTGGAGCAGTTGGTATGGTCTGAGTTGAGAGTTTCAAAAAAATTTTGGACTGATTTTTAGTCAAACTTCAGAGTACCATAACTTTTGCTCTGGTTATCAGAATCACTATTATTTTATATGCATTTCGGGTGGAATTTGATTTCCCTCCTTGTCGGAATTGGCTTTGCTAGTTTGCAAACTCAAATTCTCCAGAAAATGCCATTTTCTACATTTCAGTAATGTTTTTTGTGATTTTTCTTCATTTTTTAAGATTTTTGTTCTGGTACCTATGGTGCTTGTTTTGACTTAAAACCCCGACTTCTAAGACATTGAACTTGATGGGAAAAATAGCTGGAGCAGTTGGTATGGTCTGAGTTGAGAGTTTCAAAAAAAATTTGGACTGATTTTTAGTCAAACTTCAGAGGACCATAACTTTTGCTCTAGTTATCAGAATCACTATTATTTTATATGCATTTCGGGTGGAATTTGATTTCCCTCCTTGGTAAAACTGGCTCTGCCGATTTGCAAACTCAAATTCTTCAGAAAATGCCATTCTCTACATTTCAGCAATATTTTTTGTGATTCTTCTTCATTTTTTCGAGATTTTTGTTCTGGTAGCTACGGTGCTTGTTTTGACTTGCAATTTTTTCCCCCTACTTCTAAGACATTGAACTTGATGGGAAAAATAGCTGGAGCAGTTGGTATGGTCTGAGTTGAGAGTTTCAAAAAAATTTTGGACTGATTTTTAGTCAAACTTCAGAGGACCATAACTTTTGCTCTGGTTATCAGAATCACTATTATTTTATATGCATTTCGGGTGAAATTTGATTTCCCACCTTGTCGGAATTGGCTTTGCTGGTTTGCAAACTCAAATTCTCCAGAAAATGCCATTTTCTACATTTCAGTAACGTTTTTTGTAATTTTTCTTCATTTTTTAAGATTTTTGTTCTGGTACCTACGGTGCTTGTTTTGACTTAAAACTTTTTACCCCGACTTCTAAGACATTGAACTTGATGGGAAAAATAGCTGGAGCAGTTGGTATGGTCTGAGTTGAGAGTTTCAAAAAAAATTTGGACTGATTTTTAGTCAAACTTCAGAGGACCATAACTTTTGCTCTAGTTATCAAAATCACTATTATTTCATATGCATTTCGGGTGGAATTTGATTTCCCTCCTTGGTAAAACTGGCTCTGCTGATTTGCAAACTAAAATTCTTCAGAAAATGCCATTTTCTACATTTCAGCAATATTTTTTGTGATTTTTCTTCATTTTTCGAGATTTTTGTTCTAGTAGCTAATGTGCTTGTTTTGACTTCCAATATTTCCCCTTCACTTCTAAGACATTGAACTTGATGGGAAAAATAGCTGGAGCAGTTGGTATGGTCTGAGTTGAGAGTTTCAAAAAAATTTTGGACTGATTTTTAGTCAAACTTCAGAGGACCATAACTTTTGCTCTGGTTATCAGAATCACTATTATTTTATATGCATTTCGGGTGAAATTTGATTTCCCACCTTGTCGGAATTGGCTTTGCTGGTTTGCAAACACAAATTCTCCAGAAAATGCCATTTTCTACATTTCAGTAACGTTTTTTGTAATTTTTCTTCATTTTTTAAGATTTTTGTTCTGGTACCTACGGTGCTTGTTTTGACTTAAAACTTTTTACCCCGACTTCTAAGACATTGAACTTGGTGGGAAAAATAGCTGGAGCAGTTGGTATGGTCTGAGTTGAGAGTTTCAAAAAAAATTTGGACTGATTTTTAGTCAAACTTCAGAGGACCATAACTTTTGCTCTAGTTATCAGAATCACTATTATTTTATATGCTTTTCGGGTGGAATTTGATTTCCCTCCTTGGTAAAACTGGCTCTGCCGATTTGCAAACTCAAATTCTTCAGAAAATGCCATTTTCTACATTTCAGCAATATTTTTTGTGATTTTTCTTCATTTTTCGAGATTTTTGTTCTAGTAGCTTCGGTGCTTGTTTTGACTTGCAATATTTTCCCCCCACTTCTAAGACATTGAACTTGATGGGAAAAATAGCTGGAGCAGTTGGTATGGTCTGAGTTGAGAGTTTCAAAAAAATTTTGGACTGATTTTTAGTCAAACTTCAGAGGACCATAACTTTTGCTCTGGTTATCAGAATCACTATTATTTTATATGCATTTCGGGTGAAATTTGATTTCCCACCTTGTCGGAATTGGCTTTGCTGGTTTGCAAACTCAAATTCTCCAGAAAATGCCATTTTCTACATTTCAGTAACGTTTTTTGTAATTTTTCTTCATTTTTTAAGATTTTTGTTCTGGTACCTACGGTGCTTGTTTTGACTTAAAACTTTTTACCCCGACTTCTAAGACATTGAACTTGGTGGGAAAAATAGCTGGAGCAGTTGGTATGGTCTGAGTTGAGAGTTTCAAAAAAAATTTGGACTGATTTTTAGTCAAACTTCAGAGGACCATAACTTTTGCTCTAGTTATCAGAATCACTATTATTTTATATGCTTTTCGGGTGGAATTTGATTTCCCTCCTTGGTAAAACTGGCTCTGCCGATTTGCAAACTCAAATTCTTCAGAAAATGCCATTTTCTACATTTCAGCAATATTTTTTGTGATTTTTCTTCATTTTTCGAGATTTTTGTTCTAGTAGCTTCGGTGCTTGTTTTGACTTGCAATATTTTCCCCCCACTTCTAAGACATTGAACTTGATGGGAAAAATAGCTGGAGCAGTTGGTATGGTCTGAGTTGAGAGTTTCAAAAAAATTTTGGACTGATTTTTAGTCAAACTTCAAAGGACCATAACTTTTGCTCTGGTTATCAGAATCACTATTATTTTATATGCATTTCGGGTGGAATTTGATTTCCCTCCTTGGTAAAACTGGCTCTGCCGATTTGCAAACTCAAATTCTTCAGAAAATGCCATTTTCTACATTTCAGCAATATTTTTTGTGATTTTTCTTCATTTTTCGAGATTTTTGTTCTAGTAGCTACGGTGCTTGTTTTGACTTGCAATATTTTCCCCCCACTTCTAAGACATTGAACTTGATGGGAAAAATAGCTGGAGCAGTTGGTATGGTCTGAGTTGAGAGTTTCAAAAAAATTTTGGACTGATTTTTAGTCAAACTTCAGAGTACCATAACTTTTGCTCTGGTTATCAGAATCACTATTATTTTATATGCATTTCGGGTGGAATTTGATTTCCCTCCTTGTCGGAATTGGCTTTGCTAGTTTGCAAACTCAAATTCTCCAGAAAATGCCATTTTCTACATTTCAGTAATGTTTTTTGTGATTTTTCTTCATTTTTTAAGATTTTTGTTCTGGTACCTATGGTGCTTGTTTTGACTTAAAACCCCGACTTCTAAGACATTGAACTTGATGGGAAAAATAGCTGGAGCAGTTGGTATGGTCTGAGTTGAGAGTTTCAAAAAAAATTTGGACTGATTTTTAGTCAAACTTCAGAGGACCATAACTTTTGCTCTAGTTATCAGAATCACTATTATTTTATATGCATTTCGGGTGGAATTTGATTTCCCTCCTTGGTAAAACTGGCTCTGCCGATTTGCAAACTCAAATTCTTCAGAAAATGCCATTCTCTACATTTCAGCAATATTTTTTGTGATTCTTCTTCATTTTTTCGAGATTTTTGTTCTGGTAGCTACGGTGCTTGTTTTGACTTGCAATTTTTTCCCCCTACTTCTAAGACATTGAACTTGATGGGAAAAATAGCTGGAGCAGTTGGTATGGTCTGAGTTGAGAGTTTCAAAAAAATTTTGGACTGATTTTTAGTCAAACTTCAGAGGACCATAACTTTTGCTCTGGTTATCAGAATCACTATTATTTTATATGCATTTCGGGTGAAATTTGATTTCCCACCTTGTCGGAATTGGCTTTGCTGGTTTGCAAACTCAAATTCTCCAGAAAATGCCATTTTCTACATTTCAGTAACGTTTTTTGTAATTTTTCTTCATTTTTTAAGATTTTTGTTCTGGTACCTACGGTGCTTGTTTTGACTTAAAACTTTTTACCCCGACTTCTAAGACATTGAACTTGATGGGAAAAATAGCTGGAGCAGTTGGTATGGTCTGAGTTGAGAGTTTCAAAAAAAATTTGGACTGATTTTTAGTCAAACTTCAGAGGACCATAACTTTTGCTCTAGTTATCAAAATCACTATTATTTCATATGCATTTCGGGTGGAATTTGATTTCCCTCCTTGGTAAAACTGGCTCTGCTGATTTGCAAACTAAAATTCTTCAGAAAATGCCATTTTCTACATTTCAGCAATATTTTTTGTGATTTTTCTTCATTTTTCGAGATTTTTGTTCTAGTAGCTAATGTGCTTGTTTTGACTTCCAATATTTCCCCTTCACTTCTAAGACATTGAACTTGATGGGAAAAATAGCTGGAGCAGTTGGTATGGTCTGAGTTGAGAGTTTCAAAAAAATTTTGGACTGATTTTTAGTCAAACTTCAGAGGACCATAACTTTTGCTCTGGTTATCAGAATCACTATTATTTTATATGCATTTCGGGTGAAATTTGATTTCCCACCTTGTCGGAATTGGCTTTGCTGGTTTGCAAACACAAATTCTCCAGAAAATGCCATTTTCTACATTTCAGTAACGTTTTTTGTAATTTTTCTTCATTTTTTAAGATTTTTGTTCTGGTACCTACGGTGCTTGTTTTGACTTAAAACTTTTTACCCCGACTTCTAAGACATTGAACTTGGTGGGAAAAATAGCTGGAAAAGTTGGTATGGTCTGAGTTGAGAGTTTCAAAAAAAATTTGGACTGATTTTTAGTCAAACTTCATAGGACCATAACTGTTGCTCTAGTTATCAGAATCACTATTATTTTATATGCTTTTCGGGTGGAATTTGATTTCCCTCCTTGGTAAAACTGGCTCTGCCGATTTGCAAACTCAAATTCTTCAGAAAATGCCATTTTCTACATTTCAGCAATATTTTTTGTGATTTTTCTTCATTTTTCGAGATTTTTGTTCTAGTAGCTTCGGTGCTTGTTTTGACTTGCAATATTTTCCCCCCACTTCTAAGACATTGAACTTGATGGGAAAAATAGCTGGAGCAGTTGGTATGGTCTGAGTTGAGAGTTTCAAAAAAATTTTGGACTGATTTTTAGTCAAACTTCAAAGGACCATAACTTTTGCTCTGGTTATCAGAATCACTATTATTTTATATGCATTTCGGGTGGAATTTGATTTCCCTCCTTGGTAAAACTGGCTCTGCCGATTTGCAAACTCAAATTCTTCAGAAAATGCCATTTTCTACATTTCAGCAATATTTTTTGTGATTTTTCTTCATTTTTCGAGATTTTTGTTCTAGTAGCTACGGTGCTTGTTTTGACTTGCAATATTTTCCCCCCACTTCTAAGACATTGAACTTGATGGGAAAAATAGCTGGGGCAGTTGGTATGGTCTGAGTTGAGAGTTTCAAAAAAATTTTGGACTGATTTTTAGTCAAACTTCAGAGGACCATAACTTTTGCTCTGGTTATCAGAATCACTATTATTTTATATGCATTTCGGGTGGAATTTGATTTCCCTCCTTGGTAAAACTGGCTCTGCCGGTTTGCAAACTCAAATTCTTCAGAAAATGCCGTTTTCTACATTTCAGCAATATTTTTTGTGATTTTTCTTCATTTTTTCGAGATTTTTGTTCTGGTAGCTACGGTGCTTGTTTTGACTTGAAATTTTTTCCCCCCACTTCTAAGACATTGAACTTGATGGGAAAAATAGTTGAAGCAGTTGGTATGGTCTGAGTTGAGAGTTTCAAAAAAATTTTGGACTGATTTTTAGTCAAACTTCAGAGGACCATAACTTTTGCTCTGGTTATCAGAATCACTATTATTTTATATGCATTTCGGGTGGAATTATATTTCCCACCTTGTCGGAATTGGCTTTGCTGGTTTGCAAACTCAAATTCTCCAGAAAATGCCATTTTCTACATTTCAGTAATTTTTTTGTGATTTTTCTTCATTTTTTAAGATTTTTGTTCTGGTACCTACGGCGCTTGTTTTGACTTAAAACTTTTTACCCCCACTTCTAAGACATTGAACTTGATGGGAAAAATAGCTGGAGCAGTTGGTATGGTCTGAGTTGAGAGTTTCAAAAAAATTTTGGACTGATTTTTAGTCAAACTTCAGAGGACCATAACTTTTGCTCTGGTTATCAGAATCACTATTATTTTATATGCATTTCGGGTGAAATTTGATTTCCCACCTTGTCGGAATTGGCTTTGCTAGTTTGCAAACTCAAATTCTCCAGAAAATGCCATTTTCTACATTTCAGTAATGTTTTTTGTGATTTTTCTTCATTTTTTAAGATTTTTGTTCTGGTACCTATGGTGCTTGTTTTGACTTAAAACTTTTTACCCCGACTTCTAAGACATTGAACTTGATGGGAAAAATAGCTGGAGCAGTTGGTATGGTCTGAGTTGAGAGTTTCAAAAAAAATTTGGACTGATTTTTAGTCAAACTTCAGAGGACCATAACTTTTGCTCTAGTTATCAGAATCACTATTATTTTATATGCATTTCGGGTGGAATTTGATTTCCCTCCTTGGTAAAACTGGATCTGCCAATTTGCAAACTCAAATTCTTCAGAAAATTCCATTTTCTACATTTCAGCAATATTTTTTGTGATTTTTCTTCATTTTTCGAGATTTTTGTTCTAGTAGCTACGGTGCTTGTTTGGACTTGCAATATTTTCCCCCCACTTCTAAGACATTGAACTTGATGGGAAAAATAGCTGGAGCAGTTGGTATGGTCTGAGTTGAGAGTTTCAAAAAAATTTTGGACTGATTTTTAGTCAAACTTCAGAGGACCATAACTTTTGCTCTGGTTATCAGAATCACTATTATTTTATATGCATTTCGGGTGGAATTTGATTTCCCTCCTTGGTAAAACTGGCTCTGCCGGTTTGCAAACTCAAATTCTTCAGAAAATGCCGTTTTCTACATTTCAGCAATATTTTTTGTGATTTTTCTTCATTTTTTCGAGATTTTTGTTCTGGTAGCTACGGTGCTTGTTTTGACTTGAAATTTTTTCCCCCCACTTCTAAGACATTGAACTTGATGGGAAAAATAGTTGAAGCAGTTGGTATGGTCTGAGTTGAGAGTTTCAAAAAAATTTTGGACTGATTTTTAGTCAAACTTCAGAGGACCATAACTTTTGCTCTGGTTATCAGAATCACTATTATTTTATATGCATTTCGGGTGGAATTATATTTCCCACCTTGTCGGAATTGGCTTTGCTGGTTTGCAAACTCAAATTCTCCAGAAAATGCCATTTTCTACATTTCAGTAATTTTTTTGTGATTTTTCTTCATTTTTTAAGATTTTTGTTCTGGTACCTACGGCGCTTGTTTTGACTTAAAACTTTTTACCCCCACTTCTAAGACATTGAACTTGATGGGAAAAATAGCTGGAGCAGTTGGTATGGTCTGAGTTGAGAGTTTCAAAAAAATTTTGGACTGATTTTTAGTCAAACTTCAGAGGACCATAACTTTTGCTCTGGTTATCAGAATCACTATTATTTTATATGCATTTCGGGTGAAATTTGATTTCCCACCTTGTCGGAATTGGCTTTGCTAGTTTGCAAACTCAAATTCTCCAGAAAATGCCATTTTCTACATTTCAGTAATGTTTTTTGTGATTTTTCTTCATTTTTTAAGATTTTTGTTCTGGTACCTATGGTGCTTGTTTTGACTTAAAACTTTTTACCCCGACTTCTAAGACATTGAACTTGATGGGAAAAATAGCTGGAGCAGTTGGTATGGTCTGAGTTGAGAGTTTCAAAAAAAATTTGGACTGATTTTTAGTCAAACTTCAGAGGACCATAACTTTTGCTCTAGTTATCAGAATCACTATTATTTTATATGCATTTCGGGTGGAATTTGATTTCCCTCCTTGGTAAAACTGGATCTGCCAATTTGCAAACTCAAATTCTTCAGAAAATTCCATTTTCTACATTTCAGCAATATTTTTTGTGATTTTTCTTCATTTTTCGAGATTTTTGTTCTAGTAGCTACGGTGCTTGTTTGGACTTGCAATATTTTCCCCCCACTTCTAAGACATTGAACTTGATGGGAAAAATAGCTGGAGCAGTTGGTATGGTCTGAGTTGAGAGTTTCAAAAAAATTTTGGACTGATTTTTAGTCAAACTTCAGAGGACCATAACTTTTGCTCTGGTTATCAGAATCACTATTATTTTATATGCATTTCGGGTGGAATTTGATTTCCCTCCTTGGTAAAACTGGCTCTGCCGGTTTGCAAACTCAAATTCTTCAGAAAATGCCGTTTTCTACATTTCAGCAATATTTTTTGTGATTTTTCTTCATTTTTTCGAGATTTTTGTTCTGGTAGCTACGGTGCTTGTTTTGACTTGAAATTTTTTCCCCCCACTTCTAAGACATTGAACTTGATGGGAAAAATAGTTGGAGCAGTTGGTATGGTCTGAGTTGAGAGTTTCAAAAAAATTTTGGACTGATTTTTAGTCAAACTTCAAAGGACCATAACTTTTGCTCTGGTTATCAGAATCACTATTATTTTATATGCATTTCGGGTGAAATTTGATTTCCCACCTTGTCGGAATTTGCTTTGCTGGTTTGCAAACTCAAATTCTCCAGAAAATGCCATTTTCTACATTTCAGTAATTTTTTTGTGATTTTTCTTCATTTTTTAAGATTTTAGTTCTTGTACCTACGGCGTTTGTTTTGACTTAAAACTTTTTACCCCCACTTCTAAGACATTGAACTTGATGGGAAAAATAGCTGGAGCAGTTGGTATGGTCTGAGTTGAGAGTTTCAAAAAAATTTTGGACTGATTTTTAGTCAAACTTCAGAGGACCATAACTTTTGCTCTGGTTATCAGAATCACTATTATTTTATATGCATTTCGGGTGAAATTTGATTTCCCACCTTGTCGGAATTGGCTTTGCTGGTTTGCAAACTCAAATTCTCCAGAAAATGCCATTTTCTACATTTCAGTAATGTTTTTTGTGATTTTTCTTCATTTTTTAAGATTTTTGTTCTGGTACCTATGGTGCTTGTTTTGACTTAAAACCCCGACTTCTAAGACATTGAACTTGATGGGAAAAATAGCTGGAGCAGTTGGTATGGTCTGAGTTGAGAGTTTCAAAAAAATTTTGGACTGATTTTTAGTCAAACTTCAGAGGACCATAACTTTTGCTCTGGTTATCAGAATCACTATTATTTTATATGCATTTCGGGTGAAATTTGATTTCCCACCTTGTCGGAATTTGCTTTGCTGGTTTGCAAACTCAAATTCTCCAGAAAATGCCATTTTCTACATTTCAGTAATGTTTTTTGTGATTTTTCTTCATTTTTTAAGATTTTTGTTCTGGTACCTATGGTGCTTGTTTTGACTTAAAACTTTTTACCCCGACTTCTAAGACATTGAACTTGATGGGAAAAATAGCTGGAGCAGTTGGTATGGTCTGAGTTGAGAGTTTCAAAAAAAATTTGGACTGATTTTTAGTCAAACTTCAGAGGACCATAACTTTTGCTCTAGTTATCAAAATCACTATTATTTCATATGCATTTCGGGTGGAATTTGATTTCCCTCCTTGGTAAAACTGGCTCTGCCGATTTGCAAACTCAAATTCTTCAGAAAATGCCATTTTCTACATTTCAGCAATATTTTTTGTGATTTTTCTTCATTTTTCGAGATTTTTGTTCTAGTAGCTAATGTGCTTGTTTTGACTTGCAATATTTCCTCCCCACTTCTAAGACATTGAACTTGATGGGAAAAATAGCTGGAGCAGTTGGTATGGTCTGAGTTGAGAGTTTCAAAAAAATTTTGGACTGATTTTTAGTCAAACTTCAGAGGACCATAACTTTTGCTCTGGTTATCAGAATCACTATTATTTTATATGCATTTCGGGTGGAATTTGATTTCCCTCCTTGGTAAAACTGGCTCTGCCGATTTGCAAACTCAAATTCTTCAGAAAATGCCATTTTCTACATTTCAGCAATATTTTTTGTGATTTTTCTTCATTTTTCGAGATTTTTGTTCTAGTAGCTACAGTGCTTGTTTTGACTTGTAATATTTTCCCCCCACTTCTAAGACATTGAACTTGATGGGAAAAATAGCTGGAGCAGTTGGTATGGTCTGAGTTGAGAGTTTCAAAAAAAATTTTGATTGATCTTTAGTCAAACTTCAGAGGACCATAACTTTTGCTCTAGTTATCAGAATCACTATTATTTTATATGCATTTCGGGTGGAATTTGATTTCCCTCCTTGGTAAAACTGGCTCTGCCGGTTTGCAAACTCAAATTCTTCAGAAAATGCCGTTTTCTACATTTCAGCAATATTTTTTGTGATTTTTCTTCATTTTTTCGAGATTTTTGTTCTGGTAGCTACGGTGCTTGTTTTGACTTGAAATTTTTTCCCCCCACTTATAAGACATTGAACTTGATGGGAAAAATAGCTGGAGCAGTTGG
Source organism: Vigna unguiculata (assembly GCF_037176805.1). NCBI lineage: Eukaryota > Viridiplantae > Streptophyta > Magnoliopsida > Fabales > Fabaceae > Vigna > Vigna unguiculata. The sequence goes on along the minus strand of NW_028196645.1, from coordinate 170,185 downwards.
TATGGTCTGAGTTGAGAGTTTCAAAAAAATTTTGGACTGATTTTTAGTCAAACTTCAGAGGACCATAACTTTTGCTCTGGTTATCAGAATCACTATTATTTTATATGCATTTCGGGTGGAATTTGATTTCCCTCCTTGGTAAAACTGGCTCTGCCGATTTGCAAACTCAAATTCTTCAGAAAATGCCATTTTCTACATTTCAGCAATATTTTTTGTGATTTTTCTTCATTTTTTCGAGATTTTTGTTCTGGTAGCTACGGTGCTTGTTTTGACTTGAAATTTTTTCCCCCCACTTCTAAGACATTGAACTTGATGGGAAAAATAGTTGAAGCAGTTGGTATGGTCTGAGTTGAGAGTTTCAAAAAAATTTTGGACTGATTTTTAGTCAAACTTCAGAGGACCATAACTTTTGCTCTGGTTATCAGAATCACTATTATTTTATATGCATTTCGGGTGGAATTATATTTCCCACCTTGACGGAATTGGCTTTGCTGGTTAGCAAACTCAAATTCTCCAGAAAATGCCATTTTCTACATTTCAGTAATTTTTTTGTGATTTTTCTTCATTTTTTAAGATTTTTGTTCTGGTACCTACGGCGCTTGTTTTGACTTAAAACTTTTTACCCCCACTTCTAAGACATTGAACTTGATGGGAAAAATAGCTGGAGCAGTTGGTATGGTCTGAGTTGAGAGTTTCAAAAAAATTTTGGACTGATTTTTAGTCAAACTTCAGAGGACCATAACTTTTGCTCTGGTTATCAGAATCACTATTATTTTATATGCATTTCGGGTGAAATTTGATTTCCCACCTTGTCGGAATTGGCTTTGCTAGTTTGCAAACTCAAATTCTCCAGAAAATGCCATTTTCTACATTTCAGTAATGTTTTTTGTGATTTTTCTTCATTTTTTAAGATTTTTGTTCTGGTACCTATGGTGCTTGTTTTGACTTAAAACTTTTTACCCCGACTTCTAAGACATTGAACTTGATGGGAAAAATAGCTGGAGCAGTTGGTATGGTCTGAGTTGAGAGTTTCAAAAAAAATTTGGACTGATTTTTAGTCAAACTTCAGAGGACCATAACTTTTGCTCTAGTTATCAGAATCACTATTATTTTATATGCATTTCGGGTGGAATTTGATTTCCCTCCTTGGTAAAACTGGCTCTGCCGATTTGCAAACTCAAATTCTTCAGAAAATGCCATTTTCTACATTTCAGCAATATTTTTTGTGATTTTTCTTCATTTTTCGAGATTTTTGTTCTAGTAGCTAATGTGCTTGTTTTGACTTGCAATATTTCCTCCCCACTTCTAAGACATTGAACTTGATGGGAAAAATAGCTGGAGCAGTTGGTATGGTCTGAGTTGAGAGTTTCAAAAAAATTTTGGACTGATTTTTAGTCAAACTTCAGAGGACCATAACTTTTGCTCTGGTTATCAGAATCACTATTATTTTATATGCATTTCGGGTGGAATTTGATTTCCCTCCTTGGTAAAACTGGCTCTGCTGATTTGCAAACTCAAATTCTTCAGAAAATGCCATTTTCTACATTTCAGCAATATTTTTTGTGATTTTTCTTCATTTTTCGAGATTTTTGTTCTAGTAGCTACGGTGCTTGTTTTGACTTGCAATATTTTCCCCCCACTTCTAAGACATTGAACTTGATGGGAAAAATAGCTGGAGCAGTTGGTATGGTCTGAGTTGAGAGTTTCAGAAAAAATTTGGACTGATCTTTAGTCAAACTTCAGAGGACCATAACTTTTGCTCTAGTTATCAGAATCACTATTATTTTATATGCATTTCGGGTGGAATTTGATTTCCCTCCTTGGTAAAACTGGCTCTGCCGGTTTGCAAACTCAAATTCTTCAGAAAATGCCGTTTTCTACATTTCAGCAATATTTTTTGTGATTTTTCTTCATTTTTTCGAGATTTTTGTTCTGGTAGCTACGGTGCTTGTTTTGACTTGAAATTTTTTCCCCCCACTTCCAAGACATAGAACTTGATGGGAAAAATAGCTGGAGCAGTTGGTATGGTCTGAGTTGAGAGTTTCAAAAAAAATTTGGACTGATTTTTAGTCAAACTTCAGAGGACCATAACTTTTGCTCTAGTTATCAGAATCACTATTATTTTATATGCATTTCGGGTGGAATTTGATTTCCCTCCTTGGTAAAACTGGCTCTGCCGATTTGCAAACTCAAATTCTTCAGAAAATGCCATTTTCTACATTTCAGCAATATTTTTTGTGATTTTTCTTCATTTTTCGAGATTTTTGTTCTAGTAGCTACAGTGCTTGTTTTGACTTGCAATATTTTCCCCCCACTTCTAAGACATTGAACTTGATGGGAAAAATAGCTGGAGCAGTTGGTATGGTCTGAGTTGAGAGTTTCAAAAAAAATTTGGATTGATCTTTAGTCAAACTTCAGAGGACCATAACTTTTGCTCTAGTTATCAGAATCACTATTATTTTATATGCATTTCGGGTGGAATTTGATTTCCCTCCTTGGTAAAACTGGCTCTGCCGGTTTGCAAACTCAAATTCTTCAGAAAATGCCGTTTTCTACATTTCAGCGATATTTTTTGTGATTTTTCTTCATTTTTTCGAGATTTTTGTTCTGGTAGCTACGGTGCTTGTTTTGACTTGAAATTTTTTCCCCCCACTTATAAGACATTGAACTTGATGGGAAAAATAGCTGGAGCAGTTGGTATGGTCTGAGTTGAGAGTTTCAAAAAAATTTTGGACTGATTTTTAGTCAAACTTCAGAGGACCATAACTTTTGCTCTGGTTATCAGAATCACTATTATTTTATATGCATTTCGGGTGGAATTTGATTTCCCTCCTTGGTAAAACTGGCTCTGCCGATTTGCAAACTCAAATTCTTCAGAAAATGCCATTTTCTACATTTCAGCAATATTTTTTGTGATTTTTCTTCATTTTTTCGAGATTTTTGTTCTGGTAGCTACGGTGCTTGTTTTGACTTGAAATTTTTTCCCCCCACTTCTAAGACATTGAACTTGATGGGAAAAATAGTTGAAGCAGTTGGTATGGTCTGAGTTGAGAGTTTCAAAAAAATTTTGGACTGATTTTTAGTCAAACTTCAGAGGACCATAACTTTTGCTCTGGTTATCAGAATCACTATTATTTTATATGCATTTCGGGTGGAATTATATTTCCCACCTTGACGGAATTGGCTTTGCTGGTTAGCAAACTCAAATTCTCCAGAAAATGCCATTTTCTACATTTCAGTAATTTTTTTGTGATTTTTCTTCATTTTTTAAGATTTTTGTTCTGGTACCTACGGCGCTTGTTTTGACTTAAAACTTTTTACCCCCACTTCTAAGACATTGAACTTGATGGGAAAAATAGCTGGAGCAGTTGGTATGGTCTGAGTTGAGAGTTTCAAAAAAATTTTGGACTGATTTTTAGTCAAACTTCAGAGGACCATAACTTTTGCTCTGGTTATCAGAATCACTATTATTTTATATGCATTTCGGGTGAAATTTGATTTCCCACCTTGTCGGAATTGGCTTTGCTAGTTTGCAAACTCAAATTCTCCAGAAAATGCCATTTTCTACATTTCAGTAATGTTTTTTGTGATTTTTCTTCATTTTTTAAGATTTTTGTTCTGGTACCTATGGTGCTTGTTTTGACTTAAAACTTTTTACCCCGACTTCTAAGACATTGAACTTGATGGGAAAAATAGCTGGAGCAGTTGGTATGGTCTGAGTTGAGAGTTTCAAAAAAAATTTGGACTGATTTTTAGTCAAACTTCAGAGGACCATAACTTTTGCTCTAGTTATCAGAATCACTATTATTTTATATGCATTTCGGGTGGAATTTGATTTCCCTCCTTGGTAAAACTGGCTCTGCCGGTTTGCAAACTCAAATTCTTCAGAAAATGCCGTTTTCTACATTTCAGCAATATTTTTTGTGATTTTTCTTCATTTTTTCGAGATTTTTGTTCTGGTAGCTACGGTGCTTGTTTTGACTTGAAATTTTTTCCCCCCACTTCTAAGACATTGACCTTGATGGGAAAAATAGTTGGAGCAGTTGGTATGGTCTGAGTTGAGAGTTTCAAAAAAATTTTGGACTGATTTTTAGTCAAACTTCAAAGGACCATAACTTTTGCTCTGGTTATCAGAATCACTATTATTTTATATGCATTTCGGGTGAAATTTGATTTCCCACCTTGTCGGAATTTGCTTTGCTGGTTTGCAAACTCAAATTCTCCAGAAAATGCCATTTTCTACATTTCAGTAATTTTTTTGTGATTTTTCTTCATTTTTTAAGATTTTAGTTCTTGTACCTACGGCGTTTGTTTTGACTTAAAACTTTTTACCCCCATTTCTAAGACATTGAACTTGATGGGAAAAATAGCTGGAGTAGTTGGTATGGTCTGAGTTGAGAGTTTCAAAAAAATTTTGGACTGATTTTTAGTCAAACTTCAGAGGACCATAACTTTTGCTCTGGTTATCAGAATCACTATTATTTTATATGCATTTCGGGTGAAATTTGATTTCCCACCTTGTCGGAATTGGCTTTGCTGGTTTGCAAACTCAAATTCTCCAGAAAATGCCATTTTCTACATTTCAGTAATGTTTTTTGTGATTTTTCTTCATTTTTTAAGATTTTTGTTCTGGTACCTATGGTGCTTGTTTTGACTTAAAACCCCGACTTCTAAGACATTGAACTTGATGGGAAAAATAGCTGGAGCAGTTGGTATGGTCTGAGTTGAGAGTTTCAAAAAAAATTTGGACTGATTTTTAGTCAAACTTCAGAGGACCATAACTTTTGCTCTAGTTATCAGAATCACTATTATTTTATATGCATTTCGGGTGGAATTTGATTTCCCTCCTTGGTAAAACTGGCTCTGCCGATTTGCAAACTCAAATTCTTCAGAAAATGCCATTCTCTACATTTCAGCAATATTTTTTGTGATTTTTCTTCATTTTTTCGAGATTTTTGTTCTGGTAGCTACGGTGCTTGTTTTGACTTGCAATTTTTTCCCCCTACTTCTAAGACATTGAACTTGATGGGAAAAATAGCTGGAGCAGTTGGTATGGTCTGAGTTGAGAGTTTCAAAAAAATTTTGGACTGATTTTTAGTCAAACTTCAGAGGACCATAACTTTTGCTCTGGTTATCAGAATCACTATTATTTTATATGCATTTCGGGTGAAATTTGATTTCCCACCTTGTCGGAATTTGCTTTGCTGGTTTGCAAACTCAAATTCTCCAGAAAATGCCATTTTCTACATTTCAGTAATGTTTTTTGTGATTTTTCTTCATTTTTTAAGATTTTTGTTCTGGTACCTATGGTGCTTGTTTTGACTTAAAACTTTTTACCCCGACTTCTAAGACATTGAACTTGATGGGAAAAATAGCTGGAGCAGTTGGTATGGTCTGAGTTGAGAGTTTCAAAAAAAATTTGGACTGATTTTTAGTCAAACTTCAGAGGACCATAACTTTTGCTCTAGTTATCAGAATCACTATTATTTTATATGCATTTCGGGTGGAATTTGATTTCCCTCCTTGGTAAAACTGGCTCTGCCGATTTGCAAACTCAAATTCTTCAGAAAATGCCATTTTCTACATTTCAGCAATATTTTTTGTGATTTTTCTTCATTTTTCGAGATTTTTTTTCTAGTAGCTACGGTGCTTGTTTTGACTTGCAATTTTTTCCCCCTACTTCTAAGACATTGAACTTGATGGGAAAAATAGCTGGAGCAGTTGGTATGGTCTGAGTTGAGAGTTTCAAAAAAATTTTGGACTGATTTTTAGTCAAACTTCAGAGGACCATAACTTTTGCTCTGGTTATCAGAATCACTATTATTTTATATGCATTTCGGGTGAAATTTGATTTCCCACCTTGTCGGAATTTGCTTTGCTGGTTTGCAAACTCAAATTCTCCAGAAAATGCCATTTTCTACATTTCAGTAATGTTTTTTGTGATTTTTCTTCATTTTTTAAGATTTTTGTTCTGGTACCTATGGTGCTTGTTTTGACTTAAAACTTTTTACCCCGACTTCTAAGACATTGAACTTGATGGGAAAAATAGCTGGAGTAGTTGGTATGGTCTGAGTTGAGAGTTTCAAAAAAAATTTGGACTGATTTTTAGTCAAACTTCAGAGGACCATAACTTTTGCTCTAGTTATCAAAATCACTATTATTTCATATGCATTTCGGGTGGAATTTGATTTCCCTCCTTGGTAAAACTGGCTCTGCCGATTTGCAAACTCAAATTCTTCAGAAAATGCCATTTTCTACATTTCAGCAATATTTTTTGTGATTTTTCTTCATTTTTCGAGATTTTTGTTCTAGTAGCTAATGTGCTTGTTTTGACTTGCAATATTTCCTCCCCACTTCTAAGACATTGAACTTGATGGGAAAAATAGCTGGAGCAGTTGGTATGGTCTGAGTTGAGAGTTTCAAAAAAATTTTGGACTGATTTTTAGTCAAACTTCAGAGGACCATAACTTTTGCTCTGGTTATCAGAATCACTATTATTTTATATGCATTTCGGGTGGAATTTGATTTCCCTCCTTGGTAAAACTGGCTCTGCCGATTTGCAAACTCAAATTCTTCAGAAAATGCCATTTTCTACATTTCAGCAATATTTTTTGTGATTTTTCTTCATTTTTTCGAGATTTTTGTTCTGGTAGCTACGGTGCTTGTTTTGACTTGAAATTTTTTCCCCCCACTTCTAAGACATTGAACTTGATGGGAAAAATAGTTGAAGCAGTTGGTATGGTCTGAGTTGAGAGTTTCAAAAAAATTTTGGACTGATTTTTAGTCAAACTTCAGAGGACCATAACTTTTGCTCTGGTTATCAGAATCACTATTATTTTATATGCATTTCGGGTGAAATTTGATTTCCCACCTTGTCGGAATTTGCTTTGCTGGTTTGCAAACTCAAATTCTCCAGAAAATGCCATTTTCTACATTTCAGTAATGTTTTTTGTGATTTTTCTTCATTTTTTAAGATTTTTGTTCTGGTACCTATGGTGCTTGTTTTGACTTAAAACTTTTTACCCCGACTTCTAAGACATTGAACTTGATGGGAAAAATAGCTGGAGTAGTTGGTATGGTCTGAGTTGAGAGTTTCAAAAAAAATTTGGACTGATTTTTAGTCAAACTTCAGAGGACCATAACTTTTGCTCTAGTTATCAAAATCACTATTATTTCATATGCATTTCGGGTGGAATTTGATTTCCCTCCTTGGTAAAACTGGCTCTGCCGATTTGCAAACTCAAATTCTTCAGAAAATGCCATTTTCTACATTTCAGCAATATTTTTTGTGATTTTTCTTCATTTTTCGAGATTTTTGTTCTAGTAGCTAATGTGCTTGTTTTGACTTGCAATATTTCCTCCCCACTTCTAAGACATTGAACTTGATGGGAAAAATAGCTGGAGCAGTTGGTATGGTCTGAGTTGAGAGTTTCAAAAAAATTTTGGACTGATTTTTAGTCAAACTTCAGAGGACCATAACTTTTGCTCTGGTTATCAGAATCACTATTATTTTATATGCATTTCGGGTGGAATTTGATTTCCCTCCTTGGTAAAACTGGCTCTGCCGATTTGCAAACTCAAATTCTTCAGAAAATGCCATTTTCTACATTTCAGCAATATTTTTTGTGATTTTTCTTCATTTTTCGAGATTTTTGTTCTAGTAGCTACAGTGCTTGTTTTGACTTGTAATATTTTCCCCCCACTTCTAAGACATTGAACTTGATGGGAAAAATAGCTGGAGCAGTTGGTATGGTCTGAGTTGAGAGTTTCAAAAAAAATTTTGATTGATCTTTAGTCAAACTTCAGAGGACCATAACTTTTGCTCTAGTTATCAGAATCACTATTATTTTATATGCATTTCGGGTGGAATTTGATTTCCCTCCTTGGTAAAACTGGCTCTGCCGGTTTGCAAACTCAAATTCTTCAGAAAATGCCGTTTTCTACATTTCAGCAATATTTTTTGTGATTTTTCTTCATTTTTTCGAGATTTTTGTTCTGGTAGCTACGGTGCTTGTTTTGACTTGAAATTTTTTCCCCCCACTTATAAGACATTGAACTTGATGGGAAAAATAGCTGGAGCAGTTGGTATGGTCTGAGTTGAGAGTTTCAAAAAAATTTTGGACTGATTTTTAGTCAAACTTCAGAGGACCATAACTTTTGCTCTGGTTATCAGAATCACTATTATTTTATATGCATTTCGGGTGGAATTTGATTTCCCTCCTTGGTAAAACTGGCTCTGCCGATTTGCAAACTCAAATTCTTCAGAAAATGCCATTTTCTACATTTCAGCAATATTTTTTGTGATTTTTCTTCATTTTTTCGAGATTTTTGTTCTGGTAGCTACGGTGCTTGTTTTGACTTGAAATTTTTTCCCCCCACTTCTAAGACATTGAACTTGATGGGAAAAATAGTTGAAGCAGTTGGTATGGTCTGAGTTGAGAGTTTCAAAAAAATTTTGGACTGATTTTTAGTCAAACTTCAGAGGACCATAACTTTTGCTCTGGTTATCAGAATCACTATTATTTTATATGCATTTCGGGTGGAATTATATTTCCCACCTTGACGGAATTGGCTTTGCTGGTTAGCAAACTCAAATTCTCCAGAAAATGCCATTTTCTACATTTCAGTAATTTTTTTGTGATTTTTCTTCATTTTTTAAGATTTTTGTTCTGGTACCTACGGCGCTTGTTTTGACTTAAAACTTTTTACCCCCACTTCTAAGACATTGAACTTGATGGGAAAAATAGCTGGAGCAGTTGGTATGGTCTGAGTTGAGAGTTTCAAAAAAATTTTGGACTGATTTTTAGTCAAACTTCAGAGGACCATAACTTTTGCTCTGGTTATCAGAATCACTATTATTTTATATGCATTTCGGGTGAAATTTGATTTCCCACCTTGTCGGAATTGGCTTTGCTAGTTTGCAAACTCAAATTCTCCAGAAAATGCCATTTTCTACATTTCAGTAATGTTTTTTGTGATTTTTCTTCATTTTTTAAGATTTTTGTTCTGGTACCTATGGTGCTTGTTTTGACTTAAAACTTTTTACCCCGACTTCTAAGACATTGAACTTGATGGGAAAAATAGCTGGAGCAGTTGGTATGGTCTGAGTTGAGAGTTTCAAAAAAAATTTGGACTGATTTTTAGTCAAACTTCAGAGGACCATAACTTTTGCTCTAGTTATCAGAATCACTATTATTTTATATGCATTTCGGGTGGAATTTGATTTCCCTCCTTGGTAAAACTGGCTCTGCCGATTTGCAAACTCAAATTCTTCAGAAAATGCCATTTTCTACATTTCAGCAATATTTTTTGTGATTTTTCTTCATTTTTCGAGATTTTTGTTCTAGTAGCTAATGTGCTTGTTTTGACTTGCAATATTTCCTCCCCACTTCTAAGACATTGAACTTGATGGGAAAAATAGCTGGAGCAGTTGGTATGGTCTGAGTTGAGAGTTTCAAAAAAATTTTGGACTGATTTTTAGTCAAACTTCAGAGGACCATAACTTTTGCTCTGGTTATCAGAATCACTATTATTTTATATGCATTTCGGGTGGAATTTGATTTCCCTCCTTGGTAAAACTGGCTCTGCTGATTTGCAAACTCAAATTCTTCAGAAAATGCCATTTTCTACATTTCAGCAATATTTTTTGTGATTTTTCTTCATTTTTCGAGATTTTTGTTCTAGTAGCTACGGTGCTTGTTTTGACTTGCAATATTTTCCCCCCACTTCTAAGACATTGAACTTGATGGGAAAAATAGCTGGAGCAGTTGGTATGGTCTGAGTTGAGAGTTTCAGAAAAAATTTGGACTGATCTTTAGTCAAACTTCAGAGGACCATAACTTTTGCTCTAGTTATCAGAATCACTATTATTTTATATGCATTTCGGGTGGAATTTGATTTCCCTCCTTGGTAAAACTGGCTCTGCCGGTTTGCAAACTCAAATTCTTCAGAAAATGCCGTTTTCTACATTTCAGCAATATTTTTTGTGATTTTTCTTCATTTTTTCGAGATTTTTGTTCTGGTAGCTACGGTGCTTGTTTTGACTTGAAATTTTTTCCCCCCACTTCCAAGACATTGAACTTGATGGGAAAAATAGCTGGAGCAGTTGGTATGGTCTGAGTTGAGAGTTTCAAAAAAAATTTGGACTGATTTTTAGTCAAACTTCAGAGGACCATAACTTTTGCTCTAGTTATCAGAATCACTATTATTTTATATGCATTTCGGGTGGAATTTGATTTCCCTCCTTGGTAAAACTGGCTCTGCCGATTTGCAAACTCAAATTCTTCAGAAAATGCCATTTTCTACATTTCAGCAATATTTTTTGTGATTTTTCTTCATTTTTCGAGATTTTTGTTCTAGTAGCTACAGTGCTTGTTTTGACTTGCAATATTTTCCCCCCACTTCTAAGACATTGAACTTGATGGGAAAAATAGCTGGAGCAGTTGGTATGGTCTGAGTTGAGAGTTTCAAAAAAAATTTGGATTGATCTTTAGTCAAACTTCAGAGGACCATAACTTTTGCTCTAGTTATCAGAATCACTATTATTTTATATGCATTTCGGGTGGAATTTGATTTCCCTCCTTGGTAAAACTGGCTCTGCCGGTTTGCAAACTCAAATTCTTCAGAAAATGCCGTTTTCTACATTTCAGCGATATTTTTTGTGATTTTTCTTCATTTTTTCGAGATTTTTGTTCTGGTAGCTACGGTGCTTGTTTTGACTTGAAATTTTTTCCCCCCACTTATAAGACATTGAACTTGATGGGAAAAATAGCTGGAGCAGTTGGTATGGTCTGAGTTGAGAGTTTCAAAAAAATTTTGGACTGATTTTTAGTCAAACTTCAGAGGACCATAACTTTTGCTCTGGTTATCAGAATCACTATTATTTTATATGCATTTCGGGTGGAATTTGATTTCCCTCCTTGGTAAAACTGGCTCTGCCGATTTGCAAACTCAAATTCTTCAGAAAATGCCATTTTCTACATTTCAGCAATATTTTTTGTGATTTTTCTTCATTTTTTCGAGATTTTTGTTCTGGTAGCTACGGTGCTTGTTTTGATTTGAAATTTTTTCCCCCCACTTCTAAGACATTGAACTTGATGGGAAAAATAGTTGAAGCAGTTGGTATGGTCTGAGTTGAGAGTTTCAAAAAAATTTTGGACTGATTTTTAGTCAAACTTCAGAGGACCATAACTTTTGCTCTGGTTATCAGAATCACTATTATTTTATATGCATTTCGGGTGGAATTATATTTCCCACCTTGACGGAATTGGCTTTGCTGGTTAGCAAACTCAAATTCTCCAGAAAATGCCATTTTCTACATTTCAGTAATTTTTTTGTGATTTTTCTTCATTTTTTAAGATTTTTGTTCTGGTACCTACGGCGCTTGTTTTGACTTAAAACTTTTTACCCCCACTTCTAAGACATTGAACTTGATGGGAAAAATAGCTGGAGCAGTTGGTATGGTCTGAGTTGAGAGTTTCAAAAAAATTTTGGACTGATTTTTAGTCAAACTTCAGAGGACCATAACTTTTGCTCTGGTTATCAGAATCACTATTATTTTATATGCATTTCGGGTGAAATTTGATTTCCCACCTTGTCGGAATTGGCTTTGCTAGTTTGCAAACTCAAATTCTCCAGAAAATGCCATTTTCTACATTTCAGTAATGTTTTTTGTGATTTTTCTTCATTTTTTAAGATTTTTGTTCTGGTACCTATGGTGCTTGTTTTGACTTAAAACTTTTTACCCCGACTTCTAAGACATTGAACTTGATGGGAAAAATAGCTGGAGCAGTTGGTATGGTCTGAGTTGAGAGTTTCAAAAAAAATTTGGACTGATTTTTAGTCAAACTTCAGAGGACCATAACTTTTGCTCTAGTTATCAGAATCACTATTATTTTATATGCATTTCGGGTGGAATTTGATTTCCCTCCTTGGTAAAACTGGCTCTGCCGATTTGCAAACTCAAATTCTTCAGAAAATGCCATTTTCTACATTTCAGCAATATTTTTTGTGATTTTTCTTCATTTTTCGAGATTTTTGTTCTAGTAGCTAATGTGCTTGTTTTGACTTGCAATATTTCCTCCCCACTTCTAAGACATTGAACTTGATGGGAAAAATAGCTGGAGCAGTTGGTATGGTCTGAGTTGAGAGTTTCAAAAAAATTTTGGACTGATTTTTAGTCAAACTTCAGAGGACCATAACTTTTGCTCTGGTTATCAGAATCACTATTATTTTATATGCATTTCGGGTGGAATTTGATTTCCCTCCTTGGTAAAACTGGCTCTGCTGATTTGCAAACTCAAATTCTTCAGAAAATGCCATTTTCTACATTTCAGCAATATTTTTTGTGATTTTTCTTCATTTTTCGAGATTTTTGTTCTAGTAGCTACGGTGCTTGTTTTGACTTGCAATATTTTCCCCCCACTTCTAAGACATTGAACTTGATGGGAAAAATAGCTGGAGCAGTTGGTATGGTCTGAGTTGAGAGTTTCAGAAAAAATTTGGACTGATCTTTAGTCAAACTTCAGAGGACCATAACTTTTGCTCTAGTTATCAGAATCACTATTATTTTATATGCATTTCGGGTGGAATTTGATTTCCCTCCTTGGTAAAACTGGCTCTGCCGGTTTGCAAACTCAAATTCTTCAGAAAATGCCGTTTTCTACATTTCAGCAATATTTTTTGTGATTTTTCTTCATTTTTTCGAGATTTTTGTTCTGGTAGCTACGGTGCTTGTTTTGACTTGAAATTTTTTCCCCCCACTTCCAAGACATTGAACTTGATGGGAAAAATAGCTGGAGCAGTTGGTATGGTCTGAGTTGAGAGTTTCAAAAAAAATTTGGACTGATTTTTAGTCAAACTTCAGAGGACCATAACTTTTGCTCTAGTTATCAGAATCACTATTATTTTATATGCATTTCGGGTGGAATTTGATTTCCCTCCTTGGTAAAACTGGCTCTGCCGATTTGCAAACTCAAATTCTTCAGAAAATGCCATTTTCTACATTTCAGCAATATTTTTTGTGATTTTTCTTCATTTTTCGAGATTTTTGTTCTAGTAGCTACAGTGCTTGTTTTGACTTGCAATATTTTCCCCCCACTTCTAAGACATTGAACTTGATGGGAAAAATAGCTGGAGCAGTTGGTATGGTCTGAGTTGAGAGTTTCAAAAAAAATTTGGATTGATCTTTAGTCAAACTTCAGAGGACCATAACTTTTGCTCTAGTTATCAGAATCACTATTATTTTATATGCATTTCGGGTGGAATTTGATTTCCCTCCTTGGTAAAACTGGCTCTGCCGGTTTGCAAACTCAAATTCTTCAGAAAATGCCGTTTTCTACATTTCAGCAATATTTTTTGTGATTTTTCTTCATTTTTTCGAGATTTTTGTTCTGGTAGCTACGGTGCTTGTTTTGACTTGAAATTTTTTCCCCCCACTTCCAAGACATTGAACTTGATGGGAAAAATAGCTGGAGCAGTTGGTATGGTCTGAGTTGAGAGTTTCAAAAAAAATTTGGACTGATTTTTAGTCAAACTTCAGAGGACCATAACTTTTGCTCTAGTTATCAGAATCACTATTATTTTATATGCATTTCGGGTGGAATTTGATTTCCCTCCTTGGTAAAACTGGCTCTGCCGATTTGCAAACTCAAATTCTTCAGAAAATGCCATTTTCTACATTTCAGCAATATTTTTTGTGATTTTTCTTCATTTTTCGAGATTTTTGTTCTAGTAGCTACAGTGCTTGTTTTGACTTGCAATATTTTCCCCCCACTTCTAAGACATTGAACTTGATGGGAAAAATAGCTGGAGCAGTTGGTATGGTCTGAGTTGAGAGTTTCAAAAAAAATTTGGATTGATCTTTAGTCAAACTTCAGAGGACCATAACTTTTGCTCTAGTTATCAGAATCACTATTATTTTATATGCATTTCGGGTGGAATTTGATTTCCCTCCTTGGTAAAACTGGCTCTGCCGATTTGCACACTCAAATTCTTCAGAAAATGCCATTTTCTACATTTCAGCAATATTTTTTGTGATTTTTCTTCATTTTTCGAGATTTTTGTTCTAGTAGCTACAGTGCTTGTTTTGACTTGCAATATTTTCCCCCCACTTCTAAGACATTGAACTTGATGGGAAAAATAGCTGGAGCAGTTGGTATGGTCTGAGTTGAGAGTTTCAAAAAAAATTTGGATTGATCTTTAGTCAAACTTCAGAGGACCATAACTTTTGCTCTAGTTATCAGAATCACTATTATTTTATATGCATTTCGGGTGGAATTTGATTTCCCTCCTTGGTAAAACTGGCTCTGCCGGTTTGCAAACTCAAATTCTTCAGAAAATGCCGTTTTCTACATTTCAGCGATATTTTTTGTGATTTTTCTTCATTTTTTCGAGATTTTTGTTCTGGTAGCTACGGTGCTTGTTTTGACTTGAAATTTTTTCCCCCCACTTATAAGACATTGAACTTGATGGGAAAAATAGCTGGAGCAGTTGGTATGGTCTGAGTTGAGAGTTTCAAAAAAATTTTGGACTGATTTTTAGTCAAACTTCAGAGGACCATAACTTTTGCTCTGGTTATCAGAATCACTATTATTTTATATGCATTTCGGGTGGAATTTGATTTCCCTCCTTGGTAAAACTGGCTCTGCCGATTTGCAAACTCAAATTCTTCAGAAAATGCCATTTTCTACATTTCAGCAATATTTTTTGTGATTTTTCTTCATTTTTTCGAGATTTTTGTTCTGGTAGCTACGGTGCTTGTTTTGATTTGAAATTTTTTCCCCCCACTTCTAAGACATTGAACTTGATGGGAAAAATAGTTGAAGCAGTTGGTATGGTCTGAGTTGAGAGTTTCAAAAAAATTTTGGACTGATTTTTAGTCAAACTTCAGAGGACCATAACTTTTGCTCTGGTTATCAGAATCACTATTATTTTATATGCATTTCGGGTGGAATTATATTTCCCACCTTGACGGAATTGGCTTTGCTGGTTAGCAAACTCAAATTCTCCAGAAAATGCCATTTTCTACATTTCAGTAATTTTTTTGTGATTTTTCTTCATTTTTTAAGATTTTTGTTCTGGTACCTACGGCGCTTGTTTTGACTTAAAACTTTTTACCCCCACTTCTAAGACATTGAACTTGATGGGAAAAATAGCTGGAGCAGTTGGTATGGTCTGAGTTGAGAGTTTCAAAAAAATTTTGGACTGATTTTTAGTCAAACTTCAGAGGACCATAACTTTTGCTCTGGTTATCAGAATCACTATTATTTTATATGCATTTCGGGTGAAATTTGATTTCCCACCTTGTCGGAATTGGCTTTGCTAGTTTGCAAACTCAAATTCTCCAGAAAATGCCATTTTCTACATTTCAGTAATGTTTTTTGTGATTTTTCTTCATTTTTTAAGATTTTTGTTCTGGTACCTATGGTGCTTGTTTTGACTTAAAACTTTTTACCCCGACTTCTAAGACATTGAACTTGATGGGAAAAATAGCTGGAGCAGTTGGTATGGTCTGAGTTGAGAGTTTCAAAAAAAATTTGGACTGATTTTTAGTCAAACTTCAGAGGACCATAACTTTTGCTCTAGTTATCAGAATCACTATTATTTTATATGCATTTCGGGTGGAATTTGATTTCCCTCCTTGGTAAAACTGGCTCTGCCGATTTGCAAACTCAAATTCTTCAGAAAATGCCATTTTCTACATTTCAGCAATATTTTTTGTGATTTTTCTTCATTTTTCGAGATTTTTGTTCTAGTAGCTAATGTGCTTGTTTTGACTTGCAATATTTCCTCCCCACTTCTAAGACATTGAACTTGATGGGAAAAATAGCTGGAGCAGTTGGTATGGTCTGAGTTGAGAGTTTCAAAAAAATTTTGGACTGATTTTTAGTCAAACTTCAGAGGACCATAACTTTTGCTCTGGTTATCAGAATCACTATTATTTTATATGCATTTCGGGTGGAATTTGATTTCCCTCCTTGGTAAAACTGGCTCTGCTGATTTGCAAACTCAAATTCTTCAGAAAATGCCATTTTCTACATTTCAGCAATATTTTTTGTGATTTTTCTTCATTTTTCGAGATTTTTGTTCTAGTAGCTACGGTGCTTGTTTTGACTTGCAATATTTTCCCCCCACTTCTAAGACATTGAACTTGATGGGAAAAATAGCTGGAGCAGTTGGTATGGTCTGAGTTGAGAGTTTCAGAAAAAATTTGGACTGATCTTTAGTCAAACTTCAGAGGACCATAACTTTTGCTCTAGTTATCAGAATCACTATTATTTTATATGCATTTCGGGTGGAATTTGATTTCCCTCCTTGGTAAAACTGGCTCTGCCGGTTTGCAAACTCAAATTCTTCAGAAAATGCCGTTTTCTACATTTCAGCAATATTTTTTGTGATTTTTCTTCATTTTTTCGAGATTTTTGTTCTGGTAGCTACGGTGCTTGTTTTGACTTGAAATTTTTTCCCCCCACTTCCAAGACATTGAACTTGATGGGAAAAATAGCTGGAGCAGTTGGTATGGTCTGAGTTGAGAGTTTCAAAAAAAATTTGGACTGATTTTTAGTCAAACTTCAGAGGACCATAACTTTTGCTCTAGTTATCAGAATCACTATTATTTTATATGCATTTCGGGTGGAATTTGATTTCCCTCCTTGGTAAAACTGGCTCTGCCGATTTGCAAACTCAAATTCTTCAGAAAATGCCATTTTCTACATTTCAGCAATATTTTTTGTGATTTTTCTTCATTTTTCGAGATTTTTGTTCTAGTAGCTACAGTGCTTGTTTTGACTTGCAATATTTTCCCCCCACTTCTAAGACATTGAACTTGATGGGAAAAATAGCTGGAGCAGTTGGTATGGTCTGAGTTGAGAGTTTCAAAAAAAATTTGGATTGATCTTTAGTCAAACTTCAGAGGACCATAACTTTTGCTCTAGTTATCAGAATCACTATTATTTTATATGCATTTCGGGTGGAATTTGATTTCCCTCCT
Organism: Vigna unguiculata; assembly: GCF_037176805.1. Lineage (NCBI taxonomy): Eukaryota > Viridiplantae > Streptophyta > Magnoliopsida > Fabales > Fabaceae > Vigna > Vigna unguiculata. The sequence goes on along the minus strand of NW_028196645.1, from coordinate 153,195 downwards.
TGGTAAAACTGGCTCTGCCGGTTTGCAAACTCAAATTCTTCAGAAAATGCCGTTTTCTACATTTCAGCAATATTTTTTGTGATTTTTCTTCATTTTTTCGAGATTTTTGTTCTGGTAGCTACGGTGCTTGTTTTGACTTGAAATTTTTTCCCCCCACTTCCAAGACATTGAACTTGATGGGAAAAATAGCTGGAGCAGTTGGTATGGTCTGAGTTGAGAGTTTCAAAAAAAATTTGGACTGATTTTTAGTCAAACTTCAGAGGACCATAACTTTTGCTCTAGTTATCAGAATCACTATTATTTTATATGCATTTCGGGTGGAATTTGATTTCCCTCCTTGGTAAAACTGGCTCTGCCGATTTGCAAACTCAAATTCTTCAGAAAATGCCATTTTCTACATTTCAGCAATATTTTTTGTGATTTTTCTTCATTTTTCGAGATTTTTGTTCTAGTAGCTACAGTGCTTGTTTTGACTTGCAATATTTTCCCCCCACTTCTAAGACATTGAACTTGATGGGAAAAATAGCTGGAGCAGTTGGTATGGTCTGAGTTGAGAGTTTCAAAAAAAATTTGGATTGATCTTTAGTCAAACTTCAGAGGACCATAACTTTTGCTCTAGTTATCAGAATCACTATTATTTTATATGCATTTCGGGTGGAATTTGATTTCCCTCCTTGGTAAAACTGGCTCTGCCGATTTGCACACTCAAATTCTTCAGAAAATGCCATTTTCTACATTTCAGCAATATTTTTTGTGATTTTTCTTCATTTTTCGAGATTTTTGTTCTAGTAGCTACAGTGCTTGTTTTGACTTGCAATATTTTCCCCCCACTTCTAAGACATTGAACTTGATGGGAAAAATAGCTGGAGCAGTTGGTATGGTCTGAGTTGAGAGTTTCAAAAAAAATTTGGATTGATCTTTAGTCAAACTTCAGAGGACCATAACTTTTGCTCTAGTTATCAGAATCACTATTATTTTATATGCATTTCGGGTGGAATTTGATTTCCCTCCTTGGTAAAACTGGCTCTGCCGGTTTGCAAACTCAAATTCTTCAGAAAATGCCGTTTTCTACATTTCAGCAATATTTTTTGTGATTTTTCTTCATTTTTTCGAGATTTTTGTTCTGGTAGCTACGGTGCTTGTTTTGACTTGAAATTTTTTCCCCCCACTTCCAAGACATTGAACTTGATGGGAAAAATAGCTGGAGCAGTTGGTATGGTCTGAGTTGAGAGTTTCAAAAAAAATTTGGACTGATTTTTAGTCAAACTTCAGAGGACCATAACTTTTGCTCTAGTTATCAGAATCACTATTATTTTATATGCATTTCGGGTGGAATTTGATTTCCCTCCTTGGTAAAACTGGCTCTGCCGATTTGCAAACTCAAATTCTTCAGAAAATGCCATTTTCTACATTTCAGCAATATTTTTTGTGATTTTTCTTCATTTTTCGAGATTTTTGTTCTAGTAGCTACAGTGCTTGTTTTGACTTGCAATATTTTCCCCCCACTTCTAAGACATTGAACTTGATGGGAAAAATAGCTGGAGCAGTTGGTATGGTCTGAGTTGAGAGTTTCAAAAAAAATTTGGATTGATCTTTAGTCAAACTTCAGAGGACCATAACTTTTGCTCTAGTTATCAGAATCACTATTATTTTATATGCATTTCGGGTGGAATTTGATTTCCCTCCTTGGTAAAACTGGCTCTGCCGGTTTGCAAACTCAAATTCTTCAGAAAATGCCGTTTTCTACATTTCAGCAATATTTTTTGTGATTTTTCTTCATTTTTTCGAGATTTTTGTTCTGGTAGCTACGGTGCTTGTTTTGACTTGAAATTTTTTCCCCCCACTTATAAGACATTGAACTTGATGGGAAAAATAGCTGGAGCAGTTGGTATGGTCTGAGTTGAGAGTTTCAAAAAAATTTTGGACTGATTTTTAGTCAAACTTCAGAGGACCATAACTTTTGCTCTGGTTATCAGAATCACTATTATTTTATATGCATTTCGGGTGGAATTTGATTTCCCTCCTTGGTAAAACTGGCTCTGCCGATTTGCAAACTCAAATTCTTCAGAAAATGCCATTTTCTACATTTCAGCAATATTTTTTGTGATTTTTCTTCATTTTTTCGAGATTTTTGTTCTGGTAGCTACGGTGCTTGTTTTGACTTGAAATTTTTTCCCCCCACTTCTAAGACATTGAACTTGATGGGAAAAATAGTTGAAGCAGTTGGTATGGTCTGAGTTGAGAGTTTCAAAAAAATTTTGGACTGATTTTTAGTCAAACTTCAGAGGACCATAACTTTTGCTCTGGTTATCAGAATCACTATTATTTTATATGCATTTCGGGTGGAATTATATTTCCCACCTTGACGGAATTGGCTTTGCTGGTTAGCAAACTCAAATTCTCCAGAAAATGCCATTTTCTACATTTCAGTAATTTTTTTGTGATTTTTCTTCATTTTTTAAGATTTTTGTTCTGGTACCTACGGCGCTTGTTTTGACTTAAAACTTTTTACCCCCACTTCTAAGACATTGAACTTGATGGGAAAAATAGCTGGAGCAGTTGGTATGGTCTGAGTTGAGAGTTTCAAAAAAATTTTGGACTGATTTTTAGTCAAACTTCAGAGGACCATAACTTTTGCTCTGGTTATCAGAATCACTATTATTTTATATGCATTTCGGGTGAAATTTGATTTCCCACCTTGTCGGAATTGGCTTTGCTAGTTTGCAAACTCAAATTCTCCAGAAAATGCCATTTTCTACATTTCAGTAATGTTTTTTGTGATTTTTCTTCATTTTTTAAGATTTTTGTTCTGGTACCTATGGTGCTTGTTTTGACTTAAAACTTTTTACCCCGACTTCTAAGACATTGAACTTGATGGGAAAAATAGCTGGAGCAGTTGGTATGGTCTGAGTTGAGAGTTTCAAAAAAAATTTGGACTGATTTTTAGTCAAACTTCAGAGGACCATAACTTTTGCTCTAGTTATCAGAATCACTATTATTTTATATGCATTTCGGGTGGAATTTGATTTCCCTCCTTGGTAAAACTGGCTCTGCCGATTTGCAAACTCAAATTCTCCAGAAAATGCCATTTTCTACATTTCAGCAATATTTTTTGTGATTTTTCTTCATTTTTCGAGATTTTTGTTCTAGTAGCTAATGTGCTTGTTTTGACTTGCAATATTTCCTCCCCACTTCTAAGACATTGAACTTGATGGGAAAAATAGCTGGAGCAGTTGGTATGGTCTGAGTTGAGAGTTTCAAAAAAATTTTGGACTGATTTTTAGTCAAACTTCAGAGGACCATAACTTTTGCTCTGGTTATCAGAATCACTATTATTTTATATGCATTTCGGGTGGAATTTGATTTCCCTCCTTGGTAAAACTGGCTCTGCCAATTTGCAAACTCAAATTCTTCAGAAAATGCCATTTTCTACATTTCAGCAATATTTTTTGTGATTTTTCTTCATTTTTCGAGATTTTTGTTCTAGTAGCTACGGTGCTTGTTTTGACTTGCAATATTTTCCCCCCACTTCTAAGACATTGAACTTGATGGGAAAAATAGCTGGAGCAGTTGGTATGGTCTGAGTTGAGAGTTTCAGAAAAAATTTGGACTGATCTTTAGTCAAACTTCAGAGGACCATAACTTTTGCTCTAGTTATCAGAATCACTATTATTTTATATGCATTTCGGGTGGAATTTGATTTCCCTCCTTGGTAAAACTGGCTCTGCCGATTTGCAAACTCAAATTCTTCAGAAAATGCCATTTTCTACATTTCAGCAATATTTTTTGTGATTTTTCTTCATTTTTCGAGATTTTTGTTCTAGTAGCTACAGTGCTTGTTTTGACTTGCAATATTTTCCCCCCACTTCTAAGACATTGAACTTGATGGGAAAAATAGCTGGAGCAGTTGGTATGGTCTGAGTTGAGAGTTTCAAAAAAAATTTGGATTGATCTTTAGTCAAACTTCAGAGGACCATAACTTTTGCTCTAGTTATCAGAATCACTATTATTTTATATGCATTTCGGGTGGAATTTGATTTCCCTCCTTGGTAAAACTGGCTCTGCCGGTTTGCAAACTCAAATTCTTCAGAACATGCCGTTTTCTACATTTCAGCAATATTTTTTGTGATTTTTCTTCATTTTTTCGAGATTTTTGTTCTGGTAGCTACGGTGCTTGTTTTGACTTGAAATTTTTTCCCCCCACTTCTAAGACATTGAACTTGATGGGAAAAATAGCTGGAGCAGTTGGTATTGTCTGAGTTGAGAGTTTCAAAAAAATTTTGGACTGATTTTTAGTCAAACTTCAGAGGACCATAACTTTTGCTCTGGTTATCAGAATCACTATTATTTTATATGCATTTCGGGTGGAATTATATTTCCCACCTTGACGGAATTGGCTTTGCTGGTTAGCAAACTCAAATTCTCCAGAAAATGCCATTTTCTACATTTCAGTAATTTTTTTGTGATTTTTCTTCATTTTTTAAGATTTTTGTTCTGGTACCTACGGCGCTTGTTTTGACTTAAAACTTTTTACCCCCACTTCTAAGACATTGAACTTGATGGGAAAAATAGCTGGAGCAGTTGGTATGGTCTGAGTTGAGAGTTTCAAAAAAATTTTGGACTGATTTTTAGTCAAACTTCAGAGGACCATAACTTTTGCTCTGGTTATCAGAATCACTATTATTTTATATGCATTTCGGGTGAAATTTGATTTCCCACCTTGTCGGAATTGGCTTTGCTAGTTTGCAAACTCAAATTCTCCAGAAAATGCCATTTTCTACATTTCAGTAATGTTTTTTGTGATTTTTCTTCATTTTTTAAGATTTTTGTTCTGGTACCTATGGTGCTTGTTTTGACTTAAAACTTTTTACCCCGACTTCTAAGACATTGAACTTGATGGGAAAAATAGCTGGAGCAGTTGGTATGGTCTGAGTTGAGAGTTTCAAAAAAAATTTGGACTGATTTTTAGTCAAACTTCAGAGGACCATAACTTTTGCTCTAGTTATCAGAATCACTATTATTTTATATGCATTTCGGGTGGAATTTGATTTCCCTCCTTGGTAAAACTGGCTCTGCCGATTTGCAAACTCAAATTCTTCAGAAAATGCCATTTTCTACATTTCAGCAATATTTTTTGTGATTTTTCTTCATTTTTCGAGATTTTTGTTCTAGTAGCTAATGTGCTTGTTTTGACTTGCAATATTTCCTCCCCACTTCTAAGACATTGAACTTGATGGGAAAAATAGCTGGAGCAGTTGGTATGGTCTGAGTTGAGAGTTTCAAAAAAATTTTGGACTGATTTTTAGTCAAACTTCAGAGGACCATAACTTTTGCTCTGGTTATCAGAATCACTATTATTTTATATGCATTTCGGGTGGAATTTGATTTCCCTCCTTGGTAAAACTGGCTCTGCTGATTTGCAAACTCAAATTCTTCAGAAAATGCCATTTTCTACATTTCAGCAATATTTTTTGTGATTTTTCTTCATTTTTCGAGATTTTTGTTCTAGTAGCTACGGTGCTTGTTTTGACTTGCAATATTTTCCCCCCACTTCTAAGACATTGAACTTGATGGGAAAAATAGCTGGAGCAGTTGGTATGGTCTGAGTTGAGAGTTTCAGAAAAAATTTGGACTGATCTTTAGTCAAACTTCAGAGGACCATAACTTTTGCTCTAGTTATCAGAATCACTATTATTTTATATGCATTTCGGGTGGAATTTGATTTCCCTCCTTGGTAAAACTGGCTCTGCCGGTTTGCAAACTCAAATTCTTCAGAAAATGCCGTTTTCTACATTTCAGCAATATTTTTTGTGATTTTTCTTCATTTTTTCGAGATTTTTGTTCTGGTAGCTACGGTGCTTGTTTTGACTTGAAATTTTTTCCCCCCACTTCCAAGACATTGAACTTGATGGGAAAAATAGCTGGAGCAGTTGGTATGGTCTGAGTTGAGAGTTTCAAAAAAAATTTGGACTGATTTTTAGTCAAACTTCAGAGGACCATAACTTTTGCTCTAGTTATCAGAATCACTATTATTTTATATGCATTTCGGGTGGAATTTGATTTCCCTCCTTGGTAAAACTGGCTCTGCCGATTTGCAAACTCAAATTCTTCAGAAAATGCCATTTTCTACATTTCAGCAATATTTTTTGTGATTTTTCTTCATTTTTCGAGATTTTTGTTCTAGTAGCTACAGTGCTTGTTTTGACTTGCAATATTTTCCCCCCACTTCTAAGACATTGAACTTGATGGGAAAAATAGCTGGAGCAGTTGGTATGGTCTGAGTTGAGAGTTTCAAAAAAAATTTGGATTGATCTTTAGTCAAACTTCAGAGGACCATAACTTTTGCTCTAGTTATCAGAATCACTATTATTTTATATGCATTTCGGGTGGAATTTGATTTCCCTCCTTGGTAAAACTGGCTCTGCCGGTTTGCAAACTCAAATTCTTCAGAAAATGCCGTTTTCTACATTTCAGCAATATTTTTTGTGATTTTTCTTCATTTTTTCGAGATTTTTGTTCTGGTAGCTACGGTGCTTGTTTTGACTTGAAATTTTTTCCCCCCACTTCTAAGACATTGAACTTGATGGGAAAAATAGCTGGAGCAGTTGGTATGGTCTGAGTTGAGAGTTTCAAAAAAATTTTGGACTGATTTTTAGTCAAACTTCAGAGGACCATAACTTTTGCTCTGGTTATCAGAATCACTATTATTTTATATGCATTTCGGGTGAAATTTGATTTCCCACCTTGTCGGAATTGGCTTTGCTAGTTTGCAAACTCAAATTCTCCAGAAAATGCCATTTTCTACATTTCAGTAATGTTTTTTGTGATTTTTCTTCATTTTTTAAGATTTTTGTTCTGGTACCTATGGTGCTTGTTTTGACTTAAAACTTTTTACCCCGACTTCTAAGACATTGAACTTGATGGGAAAAATAGCTGGAGCAGTTGGTATGGTCTGAGTTGAGAGTTTCAAAAAAAATTTGGACTGATTTTTAGTCAAACTTCAGAGGACCATAACTTTTGCTCTGGTTATCAGAATCACTATTATTTTATATGCATTTCGGGTGGAATTTGATTTCCCTCCTTGGTAAAACTGGCTCTGCTGATTTGCAAACTCAAATTCTTCAGAAAATGCCATTTTCTACATTTCAGCAATATTTTTTGTGATTTTTCTTCATTTTTCGAGATTTTTGTTCTAGTAGCTACGGTGCTTGTTTTGACTTGCAATATTTTCCCCCCACTTCTAAGACATTGAACTTGATGGGAAAAATAGCTGGAGCAGTTGGTATGGTCTGAGTTGAGAGTTTCAGAAAAAATTTGGACTGATCTTTAGTCAAACTTCAGAGGACCATAACTTTTGCTCTAGTTATCAGAATCACTATTATTTTATATGCATTTCGGGTGGAATTTGATTTCCCTCCTTGGTAAAACTGGCTCTGCCGGTTTGCAAATTCAAATTCTTCAGAAAATGCCGTTTTCTACATTTCAGCAATATTTTTTGTGATTTTTCTTCATTTTTTCGAGATTTTTGTTCTGGTAGCTACGGTGCTTGTTTTGACTTGAAATTTTTTCCCCCCACTTCCAAGACATTGAACTTGATGGGAAAAATAGCTGGAGCAGTTGGTATGGTCTGAGTTGAGAGTTTCAAAAAAAATTTGGACTGATTTTTAGTCAAACTTCAGAGGACCATAACTTTTGCTCTAGTTATCAGAATCACTATTATTTTATATGCATTTCGGGTGGAATTTGATTTCCCTCCTTGGTAAAACTGGCTCTGCCGGTTTGCAAACTCAAATTCTTCAGAAAATGCCGTTTTCTACATTTCAGCAATATTTTTTGTGATTTTTCTTCATTTTTTCGAGATTTTTGTTCTGGTAGCTACGGTGCTTGTTTTGACTTGAAATTTTTTCCCCCCACTTCTAAGACATTGAACTTGATGGGAAAAATAGCTGGAGCAGTTGGTATGGTCTGAGTTGAGAGTTTCAAAAAAAATTTGGATTGATCTTTAGTCAAACTTCAGAGGACCATAACTTTTGCTCTAGTTATCAGAATCACTATTATTTTATATGCATTTCGGGTGGAATTTGATTTCCCTCCTTGGTAAAACTGGCTCTGCCGGTTTGCAAACTCAAATTCTTCAGAAAATGCCGTTTTCTACATTTCAGCAATATTTTTTGTGATTTTTCTTCATTTTTTCGAGATTTTTGTTCTGGTAGCTACGGTGCTTGTTTTGACTTGAAATTTTTTCCCCCCACTTCTAAGACATTGAACTTGATGGGAAAAATAGCTGGAGCAGTTGGTATGGTCTGAGTTGAGAGTTTCAAAAAAATTTTGGACTGATTTTTAGTCAAACTTCAGAGGACCATAACTTTTGCTCTGGTTATCAGAATCACTATTATTTTATATGCATTTCGGGTGAAATTTGATTTCCCACCTTGTCGGAATTGGCTTTGCTAGTTTGCAAACTCAAATTCTCCAGAAAATGCCATTTTCTACATTTCAGTAATGTTTTTTGTGATTTTTCTTCATTTTTTAAGATTTTTGTTCTGGTACCTATGGTGCTTGTTTTGACTTAAAACTTTTTACCCCGACTTCTAAGACATTGAACTTGATGGGAAAAATAGCTGGAGCAGTTGGTATGGTCTGAGTTGAGAGTTTCAAAAAAAATTTGGACTGATTTTTAGTCAAACTTCAGAGGACCATAACTTTTGCTCTGGTTATCAGAATCACTATTATTTTATATGCATTTCGGGTGGAATTTGATTTCCCTCCTTGGTAAAACTGGCTCTGCTGATTTGCAAACTCAAATTCTTCAGAAAATGCCATTTTCTACATTTCAGCAATATTTTTTGTGATTTTTCTTCATTTTTCGAGATTTTTGTTCTAGTAGCTACGGTGCTTGTTTTGACTTGCAATATTTTCCCCCCACTTCTAAGACATTGAACTTGATGGGAAAAATAGCTGGAGCAGTTGGTATGGTCTGAGTTGAGAGTTTCAGAAAAAATTTGGACTGATCTTTAGTCAAACTTCAGAGGACCATAACTTTTGCTCTAGTTATCAGAATCACTATTATTTTATATGCATTTCGGGTGGAATTTGATTTCCCTCCTTGGTAAAACTGGCTCTGCCGGTTTGCAAATTCAAATTCTTCAGAAAATGCCGTTTTCTACATTTCAGCAATATTTTTTGTGATTTTTCTTCATTTTTTCGAGATTTTTGTTCTGGTAGCTACGGTGCTTGTTTTGACTTGAAATTTTTTCCCCCCATTTCAAGACATTGAACTTGATGGGAAAAATAGCTGGAGCAGTTGGTATGGTCTGAGTTGAGAGTTTCAAAAAAATTTTGGACTGATTTTTAGTCAAACTTCAGAGGACCATAACTTTTGCTCTGGTTATCAGAATCACTATTATTTTATATGCATTTCGGGTGAAATTTGATTTCCCACCTTGTCGGAATTGGCTTTGCTAGTTTGCAAACTCAAATTCTCCAGAAAATGCCATTTTCTACATTTCAGTAATGTTTTTTGTGATTTTTCTTCATTTTTTAAGATTTTTGTTCTGGTACCTATGGTGCTTGTTTTGACTTAAAACTTTTTACCCCGACTTCTAAGACATTGAACTTGATGGGAAAAATAGCTGGAGCAGTTGGTATGGTCTGAGTTGAGAGTTTCAAAAAAAATTTGGACTGATTTTTAGTCAAACTTCAGAGGACCATAACTTTTGCTCTGGTTATCAGAATCACTATTATTTTATATGCATTTCGGGTGGAATTTGATTTCCCTCCTTGGTAAAACTGGCTCTGCTGATTTGCAAACTCAAATTCTTCAGAAAATGCCATTTTCTACATTTCAGCAATATTTTTTGTGATTTTTCTTCATTTTTCGAGATTTTTGTTCTAGTAGCTACGGTGCTTGTTTTGACTTGCAATATTTTCCCCCCACTTCTAAGACATTGAACTTGATGGGAAAAATAGCTGGAGCAGTTGGTATGGTCTGAGTTGAGAGTTTCAGAAAAAATTTGGACTGATCTTTAGTCAAACTTCAGAGGACCATAACTTTTGCTCTAGTTATCAGAATCACTATTATTTTATATGCATTTCGGGTGGAATTTGATTTCCCTCCTTGGTAAAACTGGCTCTGCCGGTTTGCAAATTCAAATTCTTCAGAAAATGCCGTTTTCTACATTTCAGCAATATTTTTTGTGATTTTTCTTCATTTTTTCGAGATTTTTGTTCTGGTAGCTACGGTGCTTGTTTTGACTTGAAATTTTTTCCCCCCACTTCCAAGACATTGAACTTGATGGGAAAAATAGCTGGAGCAGTTGGTATGGTCTGAGTTGAGAGTTTCAAAAAAAATTTGGACTGATTTTTAGTCAAACTTCAGAGGACCATAACTTTTGCTCTAGTTATCAGAATCACTATTATTTTATATGCATTTCGGGTGGAATTTGATTTCCCTCCTTGGTAAAACTGGCTCTGCCGATTTGCAAACTCAAATTCTTCAGAAAATGCCATTTTCTACATTTCAGCAATATTTTTTGTGATTTTTCTTCATTTTTCGAGATTTTTGTTCTAGTAGCTACAGTGCTTGTTTTGACTTGCAATATTTTCCCCCCACTTCTAAGACATTGAACTTGATGGGAAAAATAGCTGGAGCAGTTGGTATGGTCTGAGTTGAGAGTTTCAAAAAAAATTTGGATTGATCTTTAGTCAAACTTCAGAGGACCATAACTTTTGCTCTAGTTATCAGAATCACTATTATTTTATATGCATTTCGGGTGGAATTTGATTTCCCTCCTTGGTAAAACTGGCTCTGCCGGTTTGCAAACTCAAATTCTTCAGAAAATGCCGTTTTCTACATTTCAGCAATATTTTTTGTGATTTTTCTTCATTTTTTCGAGATTTTTGTTCTGGTAGCTACGGTGCTTGTTTTGACTTGAAATTTTTTCCCCCCACTTCTAAGACATTGAACTTGATGGGAAAAATAGCTGGAGCAGTTGGTATGGTCTGAGTTGAGAGTTTCAAAAAAATTTTGGACTGATTTTTAGTCAAACTTCAGAGGACCATAACTTTTGCTCTGGTTATCAGAATCACTATTATTTTATATGCATTTCGGGTGAAATTTGATTTCCCACCTTGTCGGAATTGGCTTTGCTAGTTTGCAAACTCAAATTCTCCAGAAAATGCCATTTTCTACATTTCAGTAATGTTTTTTGTGATTTTTCTTCATTTTTTAAGATTTTTGTTCTGGTACCTATGGTGCTTGTTTTGACTTAAAACTTTTTACCCCGACTTCTAAGACATTGAACTTGATGGGAAAAATAGCTGGAGCAGTTGGTATGGTCTGAGTTGAGAGTTTCAAAAAAAATTTGGACTGATTTTTAGTCAAACTTCAGAGGACCATAACTTTTGCTCTGGTTATCAGAATCACTATTATTTTATATGCATTTCGGGTGGAATTTGATTTCCCTCCTTGGTAAAACTGGCTCTGCTGATTTGCAAACTCAAATTCTTCAGAAAATGCCATTTTCTACATTTCAGCAATATTTTTTGTGATTTTTCTTCATTTTTCGAGATTTTTGTTCTAGTAGCTACGGTGCTTGTTTTGACTTGCAATATTTTCCCCCCACTTCTAAGACATTGAACTTGATGGGAAAAATAGCTGGAGCAGTTGGTATGGTCTGAGTTGAGAGTTTCAGAAAAAATTTGGACTGATCTTTAGTCAAACTTCAGAGGACCATAACTTTTGCTCTAGTTATCAGAATCACTATTATTTTATATGCATTTCGGGTGGAATTTGATTTCCCTCCTTGGTAAAACTGGCTCTGCCGGTTTGCAAATTCAAATTCTTCAGAAAATGCCGTTTTCTACATTTCAGCAATATTTTTTGTGATTTTTCTTCATTTTTTCGAGATTTTTGTTCTGGTAGCTACGGTGCTTGTTTTGACTTGAAATTTTTTCCCCCCATTTCAAGACATTGAACTTGATGGGAAAAATAGCTGGAGCAGTTGGTATGGTCTGAGTTGAGAGTTTCAAAAAAATTTTGGACTGATTTTTAGTCAAACTTCAGAGGACCATAACTTTTGCTCTGGTTATCAGAATCACTATTATTTTATATGCATTTCGGGTGAAATTTGATTTCCCACCTTGTCGGAATTGGCTTTGCTAGTTTGCAAACTCAAATTCTCCAGAAAATGCCATTTTCTACATTTCAGTAATGTTTTTTGTGATTTTTCTTCATTTTTTAAGATTTTTGTTCTGGTACCTATGGTGCTTGTTTTGACTTAAAACTTTTTACCCCGACTTCTAAGACATTGAACTTGATGGGAAAAATAGCTGGAGCAGTTGGTATGGTCTGAGTTGAGAGTTTCAAAAAAAATTTGGACTGATTTTTAGTCAAACTTCAGAGGACCATAACTTTTGCTCTGGTTATCAGAATCACTATTATTTTATATGCATTTCGGGTGGAATTTGATTTCCCTCCTTGGTAAAACTGGCTCTGCTGATTTGCAAACTCAAATTCTTCAGAAAATGCCATTTTCTACATTTCAGCAATATTTTTTGTGATTTTTCTTCATTTTTCGAGATTTTTGTTCTAGTAGCTACGGTGCTTGTTTTGACTTGCAATATTTTCCCCCCACTTCTAAGACATTGAACTTGATGGGAAAAATAGCTGGAGCAGTTGGTATGGTCTGAGTTGAGAGTTTCAGAAAAAATTTGGACTGATCTTTAGTCAAACTTCAGAGGACCATAACTTTTGCTCTAGTTATCAGAATCACTATTATTTTATATGCATTTCGGGTGGAATTTGATTTCCCTCCTTGGTAAAACTGGCTCTGCCGGTTTGCAAATTCAAATTCTTCAGAAAATGCCGTTTTCTACATTTCAGCAATATTTTTTGTGATTTTTCTTCATTTTTTCGAGATTTTTGTTCTGGTAGCTACGGTGCTTGTTTTGACTTGAAATTTTTTCCCCCCACTTCCAAGACATTGAACTTGATGGGAAAAATAGCTGGAGCAGTTGGTATGGTCTGAGTTGAGAGTTTCAAAAAAAATTTGGACTGATTTTTAGTCAAACTTCAGAGGACCATAACTTTTGCTCTAGTTATCAGAATCACTATTATTTTATATGCATTTCGGGTGGAATTTGATTTCCCTCCTTGGTAAAACTGGCTCTGCCGGTTTGCAAACTCAAATTCTTCAGAAAATGCCGTTTTCTACATTTCAGCAATATTTTTTGTGATTTTTCTTCATTTTTTCGAGATTTTTGTTCTGGTAGCTACGGTGCTTGTTTTGACTTGAAATTTTTTCCCCCCACTTCTAAGACATTGAACTTGATGGGAAAAATAGCTGGAGCAGTTGGTATGGTCTGAGTTGAGAGTTTCAAAAAAAATTTGGATTGATCTTTAGTCAAACTTCAGAGGACCATAACTTTTGCTCTAGTTATCAGAATCACTATTATTTTATATGCATTTCGGGTGGAATTTGATTTCCCTCCTTGGTAAAACTGGCTCTGCCGGTTTGCAAACTCAAATTCTTCAGAAAATGCCGTTTTCTACATTTCAGCAATATTTTTTGTGATTTTTCTTCATTTTTTCGAGATTTTTGTTCTGGTAGCTACGGTGCTTGTTTTGACTTGAAATTTTTTCCCCCCACTTCTAAGACATTGAACTTGATGGGAAAAATAGCTGGAGCAGTTGGTATGGTCTGAGTTGAGAGTTTCAAAAAAATTTTGGACTGATTTTTAGTCAAACTTCAGAGGACCATAACTTTTGCTCTGGTTATCAGAATCACTATTATTTTATATGCATTTCGGGTGAAATTTGATTTCCCACCTTGTCGGAATTGGCTTTGCTAGTTTGCAAACTCAAATTCTCCAGAAAATGCCATTTTCTACATTTCAGTAATGTTTTTTGTGATTTTTCTTCATTTTTTAAGATTTTTGTTCTGGTACCTATGGTGCTTGTTTTGACTTAAAACTTTTTACCCCGACTTCTAAGACATTGAACTTGATGGGAAAAATAGCTGGAGCAGTTGGTATGGTCTGAGTTGAGAGTTTCAAAAAAAATTTGGACTGATTTTTAGTCAAACTTCAGAGGACCATAACTTTTGCTCTGGTTATCAGAATCACTATTATTTTATATGCATTTCGGGTGGAATTTGATTTCCCTCCTTGGTAAAACTGGCTCTGCTGATTTGCAAACTCAAATTCTTCAGAAAATGCCATTTTCTACATTTCAGCAATATTTTTTGTGATTTTTCTTCATTTTTCGAGATTTTTGTTCTAGTAGCTACGGTGCTTGTTTTGACTTGCAATATTTTCCCCCCACTTCTAAGACATTGAACTTGATGGGAAAAATAGCTGGAGCAGTTGGTATGGTCTGAGTTGAGAGTTTCAGAAAAAATTTGGACTGATCTTTAGTCAAACTTCAGAGGACCATAACTTTTGCTCTAGTTATCAGAATCACTATTATTTTATATGCATTTCGGGTGGAATTTGATTTCCCTCCTTGGTAAAACTGGCTCTGCCGGTTTGCAAATTCAAATTCTTCAGAAAATGCCGTTTTCTACATTTCAGCAATATTTTTTGTGATTTTTCTTCATTTTTTCGAGATTTTTGTTCTGGTAGCTACGGTGCTTGTTTTGACTTGAAATTTTTTCCCCCCATTTCAAGACATTGAACTTGATGGGAAAAATAGCTGGAGCAGTTGGTATGGTCTGAGTTGAGAGTTTCAAAAAAATTTTGGACTGATTTTTAGTCAAACTTCAGAGGACCATAACTTTTGCTCTGGTTATCAGAATCACTATTATTTTATATGCATTTCGGGTGGAATTTGATTTCCCTCCTTGGTAAAACTGGCTCTGCCGATTTGCAAACTCAAATTCTTCAGAAAATGCCATTTTCTACATTTCAGCAATATTTTTTGTGATTTTTCTTCATTTTTTCGAGATTTTTTTTCTGGTAGCTACGGTGCTTGTTTTGACATGAAATTTTTTCCCCCCACTTCTAAGACATTGAACTTGATGGGAAAAATAGTTGAAGCAGTTGGTATGGTCTGAGTTGAGAGTTTCAAAAAAATTTTGGACTGATTTTTAGTCAAACTTCAGAGGACCATAACTTTTGCTCTGGTTATCAGAATCACTATTATTTTATATGCATTTCGGGTGGAATTATATTTCCCACCTTGTCGGAATTGGTTTTGCTGGTTTGCAAACTCAAATTCTCCAGAAAATGCCATTTTCTACATTTCAGTAATTTTTTTGTGATTTTTCTTCATTTTTTAAGATTTTTGTTCTGGTACCTACCGCGCTTGTTTTGACTTAAAACTTTTTACCCCCACTTCTAAGACATTGAACTTGATGGGAAAAATAGCTGGAGCAGTTGGTATGGTCTGAGTTGAGAGTTTCAAAAAAATTTTGGACTGATTTTTAGTCAAACTTCAGAGGACCATAACTTTTGCTCTGGTTATCAGAATCACTATTATTTTATATGCATTTCGGGTGAAATTTGATTTCCCACCTTGTCAGAATTGGCTTTGCTAGTTTGCAAACTCAAATTCTCCAGAAAATGCCATTTTCTACATTTAAGTAATGTTTTTTGTGATTTTTCTTCATTTTTTAAGATTTTTGTTCTGGTACCTATGGTGCTTGTTTTGACTTAAAACTTTTTACCCCGACTTCTAAGACATTGAACTTGATGGGAAAAATAGCTGGAGCAGTTGGTATGGTCTGAGTTGAGTGTTTCAAAAAAAATTTGGACTGATTTTTAGTCAAACTTCAGAGGACCATAACTTTTGCTCTAGTTATCAAAATCACTATTATTTCATATGCATTTCGGGTGGAATTTGATTTCCCTCCTTGGTAAAACTGGCTCTGCTGATTTGCAAACTCAAATTCTTCAGAAAATGCCATTTTCTACATTTCAGCAATATTTTTTGTGATTTTTCTTCATTTTTCGAGATTTTTGTTCTAGTAGCTAATGTGCTTGTTTTGACTTGCAATATTTCCTCCCCACTTCTAAGACATTGAACTTGATGGGAAAAATAGCTGGAGCAGTTGGTATGGTCTGAGTTGAGAGTTTCAAAAAAATTTTGGACTGATTTTTAGTCAAACTTCAGAGGACCATAACTTTTGCTCTGGTTATCAGAATCACTATTATTTTATATGCATTTCGGGTGGAATTTGATTTCCCTCCTTGGTAAAACTGGCTCTGCCAATTTGCAAACTCAAATTCTTCAGAAAATGCCATTTTCTACATTTCAGCAATATTTTTTGTGATTTTTCTTCATTTTTCGAGATTTTTGTTCTAGTAGCTACGGTGCTTGTTTTGACTTGCAATATTTTCCCCCCACTTCTTAGACATTGAACTTGATGGGAAAAATAGCTGGAGCAGTTGGTATGGTCTGAGTTGAGAGTTTCAAAAAAAATTTGGACTAATCTTTAGTCAAACTTCAGAGGACCATAACTTTTGCTCTGGTTATCAGAATCACTATTATTTTATATGCATTTCGGGTGGAATTTGATTTCCCTCCTTGGTAAAACTGGCTCTGCCGGTTTGCAAACTCAAATTCTTCAGAAAATGCCGTTTTCTACATTTCAGCAATATTTTTTGTGATTTTTCTTCATTTTTTCGAGATTTTTGTTCTAGTAGCTACGGTGCTTGTTTTGACTTGCAATATTTTCCCCCCACTTCTAAGACATTGAACTTGATGGGAAAAATAGCTGGAGCAGTTGGTATGGTCTGAGTTGAGAGTTTCAGAAAAAATTTGGACTGATCTTTAGTCAAACTTCAGAGGACCATAACTTTTGCTCTAGTTATCAGAATCACTATTATTTTATATGCATTTCGGGTGGAATTTGATTTCCCTCCTTGGTAAAATTGGCTCTGCCGGTTTGCAAACTCAAATTCTTCAGAAAATGCCGTTTTCTACATTTCAGCAATATTTTTTGTGATTTTTCTTCATTTTTTCGAGATTTTTGTTCTGGTAGCTACGGTGCTTGTTTTGACTTGAAATTTTTTCCCCCCACTTCCAAGACATTGAACTTGATGGGAAAAATAGCTGGAGCAGTTGGTATGGTCTGAGTTGAGAGTTTCAAAAAAAATTTGGACTGATTTTTAGTCAAACTTCAGAGGACCATAACTTTTGCTCTAGTTATCAGAATCACTATTATTTTATATGCATTTCGGGTGGAATTTGATTTCCCTCCTTGGTAAAACTGGCTCTGCCGATTTGCAAACTCAAATTCTTCAGAAAATGCCATTTTCTACATTTCAGCAATATTTTTTGTGATTTTTCTTCATTTTTCGAGATTTTTGTTCTAGTAGCTACAGTGCTTGTTTTGACTTGCAATATTTTCCCCCCACTTCTAAGACATTGAACTTGATGGGAAAAATAGCTGGAGCAGTTGGTATGGTCTGAGTTGAGAGTTTCAAAAAAAATTTGGATTGATCTTTAGTCAAACTTCAGAGGACCATAACTTTTGCTCTAGTTATCAGAATCACTATTATTTTATATGCATTTCGGGTGGAATTTGATTTCCCTCCTTGGTAAAACTGGCTCTGCCGGTTTGCAAACTCAAATTCTTCAGAACATGCCGTTTTCTACATTTCAGCAATATTTTTTGTGATTTTTCTTCATTTTTTCGAGATTTTTGTTCTGGTAGCTACGGTGCTTGTTTTGACTTGAAATTTTTTCCCCCCACTTCTAAGACATTGAACTTGATGGGAAAAATAGCTGGAGCAGTTGGTATTGTCTGAGTTGAGAGTTTCAAAAAAATTTTGGACTGATTTTTAGTCAAACTTCAGAGGACCATAACTTTTGCTCTGGTTATCAGAATCACTATTATTTTATATGCATTTCGGGTGGAATTTGATTTCCCTCCTTGGTAAAACTGGCTCTGCCGATTTGCAAACTCAAATTCTTCAGAAAATGCCATTTTCTACATTTCAGCAATATTTTTTGTGATTTTTCTTCATTTTTTCGAGATTTTTGTTCTGGTAGCTACGGTGCTTGTTTTGACTTGAAATTTTTTCCCCCCACTTCTAAGACATTGAACTTGATGGGAAAAATAGTTGAAGCAGTTGGTATGGTCTGAGTTGAGAGTTTCAAAAAAATTTTGGACTGATTTTTAGTCAAACTTCAGAGGACCATAACTTTTGCTCTGGTTATCAGAATCACTATTATTTTATATGCATTTCGGGTGGAATTATATTTCCCACCTTGACGGAATTGGCTTTGCTGGTTTGCAAACTCAAATTCTCCAGAAAATGCCATTTTCTACATTTCAGTAATTTTTTTGTGATTTTTCTTCATTTTTTAAGATTTTTGTTCTGGTACCTACGGCGCTTGTTTTGACTTAAAACTTTTTACCCCCACTTCTAAGACATTGAACTTGATGGGAAAAATAACTGGAGCAGTTGGTATGGTCTGAGTTGAGAGTTTCAAAAAAATTTTGGACTGATTTTTAGTCAAACTTCAGAGGACCATAACTTTTGCTCTGGTTATCAGAATCACTATTATTTTATATGCATTTCGGGTGAAATTTGATTTCCCACCTTGTCGGAATTGGCTTTGCTAGTTTGCAAACTCAAATTCTCCAGAAAATGCCATTTTCTACATTTCAGTAATGTTTTTTGTGATTTTTCTTCATTTTTTAAGATTTTTGTTCTGGTACCTATGGTGCTTGTTTTGACTTAAAACTTTTTACCCCGACTTCTAAGACATTGAACTTGATGGGAAAAATAGCTGGAGCAGTTGGTATGGTCTGAGTTGAGAGTTTCAAAAAAAATTTGGACTGATTTTTAGTCAAACTTCAGAGGACCATAACTTTTGCTCTAGTTATCAGAATCACTATTATTTTATATGCATTTCGGGTGGAATTTGATTTCCCTCCTTGGTAAAACTGGCTCTGCCGATTTGCAAACTCAAATTCTTCAGAAAATGCCATTTTCTACATTTCAGCAATATTTTTTGTGATTTTTCTTCATTTTTCGAGATTTTTGTTCTAGTAGCTAATGTGCTTGTTTTGACTTGCAATATTTCCTCCCCACTTCTAAGACATTGAACTTGATGGGAAAAATAGCTGGAGCAGTTGGTATGGTCTGAGTTGAGAGTTTCAAAAAAATTTTGGACTGATTTTTAGTTAAACTTCAGAGGACCATAACTTTTGCTCTGGTTATCAGAATCACTATTATTTTATATGCATTTCGGGTGGAATTTGATTTCCCTCCTTGGTAAAACTGGCTCTGCTGATTTGCAAACTCAAATTCTTCAGAAAATGCCATTTTCTACATTTCAGCAATATTTTTTGTGATTTTTCTTCATTTTTCGAGATTTTTGTTCTAGTAGCTACGGTGCTTGTTTTGACTTGCAATATTTTCCCCCCACTTCTAAGACATTGAACTTGATGGGAAAAATAGCTGGAGCAGTTGGTATGATCTGAGTTGAGAGTTTCAGAAAAAATTTGGACTGATCTTTAGTCAAACTTCAGAGGACCATAACTTTTGCTCTAGTTATCAGAATCACTATTATTTTATATGCATTTCGGGTGGAATTTGATTTCCCTCCTTGGTAAAACTGGCTCTGCCGGTTTGCAAACTCAAATTCTTCAGAAAATGCCGTTTTCTACATTTCAGCAATATTTTTTGTGATTTTTCTTCATTTTTTCGAGATTTTTGTTCTGGTAGCTACGGTGCTTGTTTTGACTTGAAATTTTTTCCCCCCACTTCCAAGACATTGAACTTGATGGGAAAAATAGCTGGAGCAGTTGGTATGGTCTGAGTTGAGAGTTTCAAAAAAAATTTGGACTGATTTTTAGTCAAACTTCAGAGGACCATAACTTTTGCTCTAGTTATCAGAATCACTATTATTTTATATGCATTTCGGGTGGAATTTGATTTCCCTCCTTGGTAAAACTGGCTCTGCCGATTTGCAAACTCAAATTCTTCAGAAAATGCCATTTTCTACATTTCAGCAATATTTTTTGTGATTTTTCTTCATTTTTCGAGATTTTTGTTCTAGTAGCTACAGTGCTTGTTTTGACTTGCAATATTTTCCCCCCACTTCTAAGACATTGAACTTGATGGGAAAAATAGCTGGAGCAGTTGGTATGGTCTGAGTTGAGAGTTTCAAAAAAAATTTGGATTGATCTTTAGTCAAACTTCAGAGGACCATAACTTTTGCTCTAGTTATCAGAATCACTATTATTTTATATGCATTTCGGGTGGAATTTGATTTCCCTCCTTGGTAAAACTGGCTCTGCCGGTTTGCAAACTCAAATTCTTCAGAAAATGCCGTTTTCTACATTTCAGCAATATTTTTTGTGATTTTTCTTCATTTTTTCGAGATTTTTGTTCTGGTAGCTACGGTGCTTGTTTTGACTTGAAATTTTTTCCCCCCACTTCTAAGACATTGAACTTGATGGGAAAAATAGCTGGAGCAGTTGGTATGGTCTGAGTTGAGAGTTTCAAAAAAATTTTGGACTGATTTTTAGTCAAACTTCAGAGGACCATAACTTTTGCTCTGGTTATCAGAATCACTATTATTTTATATGCATTTCGGGTGAAATTTGATTTCCCACCTTGTCGGAATTGGCTTTGCTAGTTTGCAAACTCAAATTCTCCAGAAAATGCCATTTTCTACATTTCAGTAATGTTTTTTGTGATTTTTCTTCATTTTTTAAGATTTTTGTTCTGGTACCTATGGTGCTTGTTTTGACTTAAAACTTTTTACCCCGACTTCTAAGACATTGAACTTGATGGGAAAAATAGCTGGAGCAGTTGGTATGGTCTGAGTTGAGAGTTTCAAAAAAAATTTGGACTGATTTTTAGTCAAACTTCAGAGGACCATAACTTTTGCTCTGGTTATCAGAATCACTATTATTTTATATGCATTTCGGGTGGAATTTGATTTCCCTCCTTGGTAAAACTGGCTCTGCTGATTTGCAAACTCAAATTCTTCAGAAAATGCCATTTTCTACATTTCAGCAATATTTTTTGTGATTTTTCTTCATTTTTCGAGATTTTTGTTCTAGTAGCTACGGTGCTTGTTTTGACTTGCAATATTTTCCCCCCACTTCTAAGACATTGAACTTGATGGGAAAAATAGCTGGAGCAGTTGGTATGGTCTGAGTTGAGAGTTTCAGAAAAAATTTGGACTGATCTTTAGTCAAACTTCAGAGGACCATAACTTTTGCTCTAGTTATCAGAATCACTATTATTTTATATGCATTTCGGGTGGAATTTGATTTCCCTCCTTGGTAAAACTGGCTCTGCCGGTTTGCAAATTCAAATTCTTCAGAAAATGCCGTTTTCTACATTTCAGCAATATTTTTTGTGATTTTTCTTCATTTTTTCGAGATTTTTGTTCTGGTAGCTACGGTGCTTGTTTTGACTTGAAATTTTTTCCCCCCACTTCCAAGACATTGAACTTGATGGGAAAAATAGCTGGAGCAGTTGGTATGGTCTGAGTTGAGAGTTTCAAAAAAATTTTGGACTGATTTTTAGTCAAACTTCAGAGGACCATAACTTTTGCTCTGGTTATCAGAATCACTATTATTTTATATGCATTTCGGGTGGAATTTGATTTCCCTCCTTGGTAAAACTGGCTCTGCCGATTTGCAAACTCAAATTCTTCAGAAAATGCCATTTTCTACATTTCAGCAATATTTTTTGTGATTTTTCTTCATTTTTTCGAGATTTTTTTTCTGGTAGCTACGGTGCTTGTTTTGACATGAAATTTTTTCCCCCCACTTCTAAGACATTGAACTTGATGGGAAAAATAGTTGAAGCAGTTGGTATGGTCTGAGTTGAGAGTTTCAAAAAAATTTTGGACTGATTTTTAGTCAAACTTCAGAGGACCATAACTTTTGCTCTGGTTATCAGAATCACTATTATTTTATATGCATTTCGGGTGGAATTATATTTCCCACCTTGTCGGAATTGGCTTTGCTGGTTTGCAAACTCAAATTCTCCAGAAAATGCCATTTTCTACATTTCAGTAATTTTTTTGTGATTTTTCTTCATTTTTTAAGATTTTTGTTCTGGTACCTACCGCGCTTGTTTTGACTTAAAACTTTTTACCCCCACTTCTAAGACATTGAACTTGATGGGAAAAATAGCTGGAGCAGTTGGTATGGTCTGAGTTGAGAGTTTCAAAAAAATTTTGGACTGATTTTTAGTCAAACTTCAGAGGACCATAACTTTTGCTCTGGTTATCAGAATCACTATTATTTTATATGCATTTCGGGTGAAATTTGATTTCCCACCTTGTCAGAATTGGCTTTGCTAGTTTGCAAACTCAAATTCTCCAGAAAATGCCATTTTCTACATTTCAGTAATGTTTTTTGTGATTTTTCTTCATTTTTTAAGATTTTTGTTCTGGTACCTATGGTGCTTGTTTTGACTTAAAACTTTTTACCCCGACTTCTAAGACATTGAACTTGATGGGAAAAATAGCTGGAGCAGTTGGTATGGTCTGAGTTGAGTGTTTCAAAAAAAATTTGGACTGATTTTTAGTCAAACTTCAGAGGACCATAACTTTTGCTCTAGTTATCAAAATCACTATTATTTCATATGCATTTCGGGTGGAATTTGATTTCCCTCCTTGGTAAAACTGGCTCTGCTGATTTGCAAACTCAAATTCTTCAGAAAATGCCATTTTCTACATTTCAGCAATATTTTTTGTGATTTTTCTTCATTTTTCGAGATTTTTGTTCTAGTAGCTAATGTGCTTGTTTTGACTTGCAATATTTCCTCCCCACTTCTAAGACATTGAACTTGATGGGAAAAATAGCTGGAGCAGTTGGTATGGTCTGAGTTGAGAGTTTCAAAAAAATTTTGGACTGATTTTTAGTCAAACTTCAGAGGACCATAACTTTTGCTCTGGTTATCAGAATCACTATTATTTTATATGCATTTCGGGTGGAATTTGATTTCCCTCCTTGGTAAAACTGGCTCTGCCAATTTGCAAACTCAAATTCTTCAGAAAATGCCATTTTCTACATTTCAGCAATATTTTTTGTGATTTTTCTTCATTTTTCGAGATTTTTGTTCTAGTAGCTACGGTGCTTGTTTTGACTTGCAATATTTTCCCCCCACTTCTAAGACATTGAACTTGATGGGAAAAATAGCTGGAGCAGTTGGTATGGTCTGAGTTGAGAGTTTCAAAAAAAATTTGGACTAATCTTTAGTCAAACTTCAGAGGACCATAACTTTTGCTCTGGTTATCAGAATCACTATTATTTTATATGCATTTCGGGTGGAATTTGATTTCCCTCCTTGGTAAAACTGGCTCTGCCGGTTTGCAAACTCAAATTCTTCAGAAAATGCCGTTTTCTACATTTCAGCAATATTTTTTGTGATTTTTCTTCATTTTTTCGAGATTTTTGTTCTAGTAGCTACGGTGCTTGTTTTGACTTGCAATATTTTCCCCCCACTTCTAAGACATTGAACTTGATGGGAAAAATAGCTGGAGCAGTTGGTATGGTCTGAGTTGAGAGTTTCAGAAAAAATTTGGACTGATCTTTAGTCAAACTTCAGAGGACCATAACTTTTGCTCTAGTTATCAGAATCACTATTATTTTATATGCATTTCGGGTGGAATTTGATTTCCCTCCTTGGTAAAACTGGCTCTGCCGGTTTGCAAACTCAAATTCTTCAGAAAATGCCGTTTTCTACATTTCAGCAATATTTTTTGTGATTTTTCTTCATTTTTTCGAGATTTTTGTTCTGGTAGCTACGGTGCTTGTTTTGACTTGAAATTTTTTCCCCCCACTTCTAAGACATTGAACTTGATGGGAAAAATAGTTGAAGCAGTTGGTATGGTCTGAGTTGAGAGTTTCAAAAAAATTTTGGACTGATTTTTAGTCAAACTTCAGAGGACCATAACTTTTGCTCTGGTTATCAGAATCACTATTATTTTATATGCATTTCGGGTGGAATTATATTTCCCACCTTGACGGAATTGGCTTTGCTGGTTTGCAAACTCAAATTCTCCAGAAAATGCCATTTTCTACATTTCAGTAATTTTTTTGTGATTTTTCTTCATTTTTTAAGATTTTTGTTCTGGTACCTACGGCGCTTGTTTTGACTTAAAACTTTTTACCCCCACTTCTAAGACATTGAACTTGATGGGAAAAATAGCTGGAGCAGTTGGTATGGTCTGAGTTGAGAGTTTCAAAAAAATTTTGGACTGATTTTTAGTCAAACTTCAGAGGACCATAACTTTTGCTCTGGTTATCAGAATCACTATTATTTTATATGCATTTCGGGTGAAATTTGATTTCCCACCTTGTCGGAATTGGCTTTGCTAGTTTGCAAACTCAAATTCTCCAGAAAATGCCATTTTCTACATTTCAGTAATGTTTTTTGTGATTTTTCTTCATTTTTTAAGATTTTTGTTCTGGTACCTATGGTGCTTGTTTTGACTTAAAACTTTTTACCCCGACTTCTAAGACATTGAACTTGATGGGAAAAATAGCTGGAGCAGTTGGTATGGTCTGAGTTGAGAGTTTCAAAAAAAATTTGGACTGATTTTTAGTCAAACTTCAGAGGACCATAACTTTTGCTCTAGTTATCAGAATCACTATTATTTTATATGCATTTCGGGTGGAATTTGATTTCCCTCCTTGGTAAAACTGGCTCTGCTGATTTGCAAACTCAAATTCTTCAGAAAATGCCATTTTCTACATTTCAGCAATATTTTTTGTGATTTTTCTTCATTTTTCGAGATTTTTGTTCTAGTAGCTAATGTGCTTGTTTTGACTTGCAATATTTCCTCCCCACTTCTAAGACATTGAACTTGATGGGAAAAATAGCTGGAGCAGTTGGTATGGTCTGAGTTGAGAGTTTCAAAAAAATTTTGGACTGATTTTTAGTCAAACTTCAGAGGACCATAACTTTTGCTCTGGTTATCAGAATCACTATTATTTTATATGCATTTCGGGTGGAATTTGATTTCCCACCTTGTCAGAATTGGCTTTGCTAGTTTGCAAACTCAAATTCTCCAGAAAATGCCATTTTCTACATTTCAGTAATGTTTTTTGTGATTTTTCTTCATTTTTTAAGATTTTTGTTCTGGTACCTATGGTGCTTGTTTTGACTTAAAACTTTTTACCCCGACTTCTAAGACATTGAACTTGATGGGAAAAATAGCTGGAGCAGTTGGTATGGTCTGAGTTGAGTGTTTCAAAAAAAATTTGGACTGATTTTTAGTCAAACTTCAGAGGACCATAACTTTTGCTCTGGTTATCAGAATCACTATTATTTTATATGCATTTCGGGTGGAATTTGATTTCCCTCCTTGGTAAACCTGGCTCTGCCGATTTGCAAACTCAAATTCTTCAGAAAATGCTGTTTTCTACATTTCAGCAATATTTTTTGTGATTTTTCTTCATTTTTTCGAGATTTTTGTTCTAGTAGCTACGGTGCTTGTTTTGACTTGCAATATTTTCCCCCCACTTCTAAGACATTGAACTTGATGGGAAAAATAGCTGGAGCAGTTGGTATGGTCTGAGTTGAGAGTTTCAGAAAAAATTTGGACTGATCTTTAGTCAAACTTCAGAGGACCATAACTTTTGCTCTAGTTATCAGAATCACTATTATTTTATATGCATTTCGGGTGGAATTTGATTTCCCTCCTTGGTAAAACTGGCTCTGCCGGTTTGCAAACTCAAATTCTTCAGAAAATGCCGTTTTCTACATTTCAGCAATATTTTTTGTGATTTTTCTTCATTTTTTCGAGATTTTTGTTCTGGTAGCTACGGTGCTTGTTTTGACTTGAAATTTTTTCCCCCCACTTCTAAGACATTGAACTTGATGGGAAAAATAGTTGAAGCAGTTGGTATGGTCTGAGTTGAGAGTTTCAAAAAAATTTTGGACTGATTTTTAGTCAAACTTCAGAGGACCATAACTTTTGCTCTGGTTATCAGAATCACTATTATTTTATATGCATTTCGGGTGGAATTATATTTCCCACCTTGACGGAATTGGCTTTGCTGGTTTGCAAACTCAAATTCTCCAGAAAATGCCATTTTCTACATTTCAGTAATTTTTTTGTGATTTTTCTTCATTTTTTAAGATTTTTGTTCTGGTACGTACGGCGCTTGTTTTGACTTAAAACTTTTTACCCCCACTTCTAAGACATTGAACTTGATGGGAAAAATAGCTGGAGCAGTTGGTATGGTCTGAGTTGAGAGTTTCAAAAAAATTTTGGACTGATTTTTAGTCAAACTTCAGAGGACCATAACTTTTGCTCTGGTTATCAGAATCACTATTATTTTATATGCATTTCGGGTGAAATTTGATTTCCCACCTTGTCGGAATTGGCTTTGCTAGTTTGCAAACTCAAATTCTCCAGAAAATGCCATTTTCTACATTTCAGTAATGTTTTTTGTGATTTTTCTTCATTTTTTAAGATTTTTGTTCTGGTACCTATGGTGCTTGTTTTGACTTAAAACTTTTTACCCCGACTTCTAAGACATTGAACTTGATGGGAAAAATAGCTGGAGCA
This sequence comes from Vigna unguiculata, assembly GCF_037176805.1. Lineage (NCBI taxonomy): Eukaryota > Viridiplantae > Streptophyta > Magnoliopsida > Fabales > Fabaceae > Vigna > Vigna unguiculata. The sequence continues at coordinate 126,692 of NW_028196645.1, read as the reverse complement.
GTTGGTATGGTCTGAGTTGAGAGTTTCAAAAAAAATTTGGACTGATTTTTAGTCAAACTTCAGAGGACCATAACTTTTGCTCTAGTTATCAGAATCACTATTATTTTATATGCATTTCGGGTGGAATTTGATTTCCCTCCTTGGTAAAACTGGCTCTGCTGATTTGCAAACTCAAATTCTTCAGAAAATGCCATTTTCTACATTTCAGCAATATTTTTTGTGATTTTTCTTCATTTTTCGAGATTTTTGTTCTAGTAGCTAATGTGCTTGTTTTGACTTGCAATATTTCCTCCCCACTTCTAAGACATTGAACTTGATGGGAAAAATAGCTGGAGCAGTTGGTATGGTCTGAGTTGAGAGTTTCAAAAAAATTTTGGACTGATTTTTAGTCAAACTTCAGAGGACCATAACTTTTGCTCTGGTTATCAGAATCACTATTATTTTATATGCATTTCGGGTGGAATTTGATTTCCCTCCTTGGTAAAACTGGCTCTGCCAATTTGCAAACTCAAATTCTTCAGAAAATGCCATTTTCTACATTTCAGCAATATTTTTTGTGATTTTTCTTCATTTTTCGAGATTTTTGTTCTAGTAGCTACGGTGCTTGTTTTGACTTGCAATATTTTCCCCCCACTTCTAAGACGTTGAACTTGATGGGAAAAATAGCTGGAGCAGTTGGTATGGTCTGAGTTGAGAGTTTCAAAAAAAATTTGGACTAATCTTTAGTCAAACTTCAGAGGACCATAACTTTTGCTCTGGTTATCAGAATCACTATTATTTTATATGCATTTCGGGTGGAATTTGATTTCCCTCCTTGGTAAACCCGGCTCTGCCGATTTGCAAACTCAAATTCTTCAGAAAATGCTGTTTTCTACATTTCAGCAATATTTTTTGTGATTTTTCTTCATTTTTTCGAGATTTTTGTTCTAGTAGCTACGGTGCTTGTTTTGACTTGCAATATTTTCCCCCCACTTCTAAGACATTGAACTTGATGGGAAAAATAGCTGGAGCAGTTGGTATGGTCTGAGTTGAGAGTTTCAGAAAAAATTTGGACTGATCTTTAGTCAAACTTCAGAGGACCATAACTTTTGCTCTAGTTATCAGAATCACTATTATTTTATATGCATTTCGGGTGGAATTTGATTTCCCTCCTTGGTAAAACTGGCTCTGCCGGTTTGCAAATTCAAATTCTTCAGAAAATGCCGTTTTCTACATTTCAGCAATATTTTTTGTGATTTTTCTTCATTTTTTCGAGATTTTTGTTCTGGTAGCTACGGTGCTTGTTTTGACTTGAAATTTTTTCCCCCCACTTCCAAGACATTGAACTTGATGGGAAAAATAGCTGGAGCAGTTGGTATGGTCTGAGTTGAGAGTTTCAAAAAAATTTTGGACTGATTTTTAGTCAAACTTCAGAGGACCATAACTTTTGCTCTGGTTATCAGAATCACTATTATTTTATATGCATTTCGGGTGGAATTTGATTTCCCTCCTTGGTAAAACTGGCTCTGCCGATTTGCAAACTCAAATTCTTCAGAAAATGCCATTTTCTACATTTCAGCAATATTTTTTGTGATTTTTCTTCATTTTTTCGAGATTTTTTTTCTGGTAGCTACGGTGCTTGTTTTGACATGAAATTTTTTCCCCCCACTTCTAAGACATTGAACTTGATGGGAAAAATAGTTGAAGCAGTTGGTATGGTCTGAGTTGAGAGTTTCAAAAAAATTTTGGACTGATTTTTAGTCAAACTTCAGAGGACCATAACTTTTGCTCTGGTTATCAGAATCACTATTATTTTATATGCATTTCGGGTGGAATTATATTTCCCACCTTGTCGGAATTGGCTTTGCTGGTTTGCAAACTCAAATTCTCCAGAAAATGCCATTTTCTACATTTCAGTAATTTTTTTGTGATTTTTCTTCATTTTTTAAGATTTTTGTTCTGGTACCTACCGCGCTTGTTTTGACTTAAAACTTTTTACCCCCACTTCTAAGACATTGAACTTGATGGGAAAAATAGCTGGAGCAGTTGGTATGGTCTGAGTTGAGAGTTTCAAAAAAATTTTGGACTGATTTTTAGTCAAACTTCAGAGGACCATAACTTTTGCTCTGGTTATCAGAATCACTATTATTTTATATGCATTTCGGGTGAAATTTGATTTCCCACCTTGTCAGAATTGGCTTTGCTAGTTTGCAAACTCAAATTCTCCAGAAAATGCCATTTTCTACATTTCAGTAATGTTTTTTGTGATTTTTCTTCATTTTTTAAGATTTTTGTTCTGGTACCTATGGTGCTTGTTTTGACTTAAAACTTTTTACCCCGACTTCTAAGACATTGAACTTGATGGGAAAAATAGCTGGAGCAGTTGGTATGGTCTGAGTTGAGTGTTTCAAAAAAAATTTGGACTGATTTTTAGTCAAACTTCAGAGGACCATAACTTTTGCTCTAGTTATCAAAATCACTACTATTTCATATGCATTTCGGGTGGAATTTGATTTCCCTCCTTGGTAAAACTGGCTCTGCTGATTTGCAAACTCAAATTCTTCAGAAAATGCCATTTTCTACATTTCAGCAATATTTTTTGTGATTTTTCTTCATTTTTCGAGATTTTTGTTCTAGTAGCTAATGTGCTTGTTTTGACTTGCAATATTTCCTCCCCACTTCTAAGACATTGAACTTGATGGGAAAAATAGCTGGAGCAGTTGGTATGGTCTGAGTTGAGAGTTTCAAAAAAATTTTGGACTGATTTTTAGTCAAACTTCAGAGGACCATAACTTTTGCTCTGGTTATCAGAATCACTATTATTTTATATGCATTTCGGGTGGAATTTGATTTCCCTCCTTGGTAAAACTGGCTCTGCCAATTTGCAAACTCAAATTCTTCAGAAAATGCCATTTTCTACATTTCAGCAATATTTTTTGTGATTTTTCTTCATTTTTCGAGATTTTTGTTCTAGTAGCTACGGTGCTTGTTTTGACTTGCAATATTTTCCCCCCACTTCTAAGACATTGAACTTGATGGGAAAAATAGCTGGAGCAGTTGGTATGGTCTGAGTTGAGAGTTTCAAAAAAAATTTGGACTAATCTTTAGTCAAACTTCAGAGGACCATAACTTTTGCTCTGGTTATCAGAATCACTATTATTTTATATGCATTTCGGGTGGAATTTGATTTCCCTCCTTGGTAAAACTGGCTCTGCCGGTTTGCAAACTCAAATTCTTCAGAAAATGCCGTTTTCTACATTTCAGCAATATTTTTTGTGATTTTTCTTCATTTTTTCGAGATTTTTGTTCTAGTAGCTACGGTGCTTGTTTTGACTTGCAATATTTTCCCCCCACTTCTAAGACATTGAACTTGATGGGAAAAATAGCTGGAGCAGTTGGTATGGTCTGAGTTGAGAGTTTCAGAAAAAATTTGGACTGATCTTTAGTCAAACTTCAGAGGACCATAACTTTTGCTCTAGTTATCAGAATCACTATTATTTTATATGCATTTCGGGTGGAATTTGATTTCCCTCCTTGGTAAAACTGGCTCTGCCGGTTTGCAAACTCAAATTCTTCAGAAAATGCCGTTTTCTACATTTCAGCAATATTTTTTGTGATTTTTCTTCATTTTTTCGAGATTTTTGTTCTGGTAGCTACGGTGCTTGTTTTGACTTGAAATTTTTTCCCCCCACTTCTAAGACATTGAACTTGATGGGAAAAATAGTTGAAGCAGTTGGTATGGTCTGAGTTGAGAGTTTCAAAAAAATTTTGGACTGATTTTTAGTCAAACTTCAGAGGACCATAACTTTTGCTCTGGTTATCAGAATCACTATTATTTTATATGCATTTCGGGTGGAATTATATTTCCCACCTTGACGGAATTGGCTTTGCTGGTTTGCAAACTCAAATTCTCCAGAAAATGCCATTTTCTACATTTCAGTAATTTTTTTGTGATTTTTCTTCATTTTTTAAGATTTTTGTTCTGGTACCTACGGCGCTTGTTTTGACTTAAAACTTTTTACCCCCACTTCTAAGACATTGAACTTGATGGGAAAAATAGCTGGAGCAGTTGGTATGGTCTGAGTTGAGAGTTTCAAAAAAATTTTGGACTGATTTTTAGTCAAACTTCAGAGGACCATAACTTTTGCTCTGGTTATCAGAATCACTATTATTTTATATGCATTTCGGGTGAAATTTGATTTCCCACCTTGTCGGAATTGGCTTTGCTAGTTTGCAAACTCAAATTCTCCAGAAAATGCCATTTTCTACATTTCAGTAATGTTTTTTGTGATTTTTCTTCATTTTTTAAGATTTTTGTTCTGGTACCTATGGTGCTTGTTTTGACTTAAAACTTTTTACCCCGACTTCTAAGACATTGAACTTGATGGGAAAAATAGCTGGAGCAGTTGGTATGGTCTGAGTTGAGAGTTTCAAAAAAAATTTGGACTGATTTTTAGTCAAACTTCAGAGGACCATAACTTTTGCTCTAGTTATCAGAATCACTATTATTTTATATGCATTTCGGGTGGAATTTGATTTCCCTCCTTGGTAAAACTGGCTCTGCTGATTTGCAAACTCAAATTCTTCAGAAAATGCCATTTTCTACATTTCAGCAATATTTTTTGTGATTTTTCTTCATTTTTCGAGATTTTTGTTCTAGTAGCTAATGTGCTTGTTTTGACTTGCAATATTTCCTCCCCACTTCTAAGACATTGAACTTGATGGGAAAAATAGCTGGAGCAGTTGGTATGGTCTGAGTTGAGAGTTTCAAAAAAATTTTGGACTGATTTTTAGTCAAACTTCAGAGGACCATAACTTTTGCTCTGGTTATCAGAATCACTATTATTTTATATGCATTTCGGGTGGAATTTGATTTCCCACCTTGTCAGAATTGGCTTTGCTAGTTTGCAAACTCAAATTCTCCAGAAAATGCCATTTTCTACATTTCAGTAATGTTTTTTGTGATTTTTCTTCATTTTTTAAGATTTTTGTTCTGGTACCTATGGTGCTTGTTTTGACTTAAAACTTTTTACCCCGACTTCTAAGACATTGAACTTGATGGGAAAAATAGCTGGAGCAGTTGGTATGGTCTGAGTTGAGTGTTTCAAAAAAAATTTGGACTGATTTTTAGTCAAACTTCAGAGGACCATAACTTTTGCTCTGGTTATCAGAATCACTATTATTTTATATGCATTTCGGGTGGAATTTGATTTCCCTCCTTGGTAAACCTGGCTCTGCCGATTTGCAAACTCAAATTCTTCAGAAAATGCTGTTTTCTACATTTCAGCAATATTTTTTGTGATTTTTCTTCATTTTTTCGAGATTTTTGTTCTAGTAGCTACGGTGCTTGTTTTGACTTGCAATATTTTCCCCCCACTTCTAAGACATTGAACTTGATGGGAAAAATAGCTGGAGCAGTTGGTATGGTCTGAGTTGAGAGTTTCAGAAAAAATTTGGACTGATCTTTAGTCAAACTTCAGAGGACCATAACTTTTGCTCTAGTTATCAGAATCACTATTATTTTATATGCATTTCGGGTGGAATTTGATTTCCCTCCTTGGTAAAACTGGCTCTGCCGGTTTGCAAACTCAAATTCTTCAGAAAATGCCGTTTTCTACATTTCAGCAATATTTTTTGTGATTTTTCTTCATTTTTTCGAGATTTTTGTTCTGGTAGCTACGGTGCTTGTTTTGACTTGAAATTTTTTCCCCCCACTTCTAAGACATTGAACTTGATGGGAAAAATAGTTGAAGCAGTTGGTATGGTCTGAGTTGAGAGTTTCAAAAAAATTTTGGACTGATTTTTAGTCAAACTTCAGAGGACCATAACTTTTGCTCTGGTTATCAGAATCACTATTATTTTATATGCATTTCGGGTGGAATTATATTTCCCACCTTGACGGAATTGGCTTTGCTGGTTTGCAAACTCAAATTCTCCAGAAAATGCCATTTTCTACATTTCAGTAATTTTTTTGTGATTTTTCTTCATTTTTTAAGATTTTTGTTCTGGTACGTACGGCGCTTGTTTTGACTTAAAACTTTTTACCCCCACTTCTAAGACATTGAACTTGATGGGAAAAATAGCTGGAGCAGTTGGTATGGTCTGAGTTGAGAGTTTCAAAAAAATTTTGGACTGATTTTTAGTCAAACTTCAGAGGACCATAACTTTTGCTCTGGTTATCAGAATCACTATTATTTTATATGCATTTCGGGTGAAATTTGATTTCCCACCTTGTCGGAATTGGCTTTGCTAGTTTGCAAACTCAAATTCTCCAGAAAATGCCATTTTCTACATTTCAGTAATGTTTTTTGTGATTTTTCTTCATTTTTTAAGATTTTTGTTCTGGTACCTATGGTGCTTGTTTTGACTTAAAACTTTTTACCCCGACTTCTAAGACATTGAACTTGATGGGAAAAATAGCTGGAGCAGTTGGTATGGTCTGAGTTGAGAGTTTCAAAAAAAATTTGGACTGATTTTTAGTCAAACTTCAGAGGACCATAACTTTTGCTCTAGTTATCAGAATCACTATTATTTTATATGCATTTCGGGTGGAATTTGATTTCCCTCCTTGGTAAAACTGGCTCTGCTGATTTGCAAACTCAAATTCTTCAGAAAATGCCATTTTCTACATTTCAGCAATATTTTTTGTGATTTTTCTTCATTTTTCGAGATTTTTGTTCTAGTAGCTAATGTGCTTGTTTTGACTTGCAATATTTCCTCCCCACTTCTAAGACATTGAACTTGATGGGAAAAATAGCTGGAGCAGTTGGTATGGTCTGAGTTGAGAGTTTCAAAAAAATTTTGGACTGATTTTTAGTCAAACTTCAGAGGACCATAACTTTTGCTCTGGTTATCAGAATCACTATTATTTTATATGCATTTCGGGTGGAATTTGATTTCCCTCCTTGGTAAAACTGGCTCTGCCAATTTGCAAACTCAAATTCTTCAGAAAATGCCATTTTCTACATTTCAGCAATATTTTTTGTGATTTTTCTTCATTTTTCGAGATTTTTGTTCTAGTAGCTACGGTGCTTGTTTTGACTTGCAATATTTTCCCCCCACTTCTAAGACGTTGAACTTGATGGGAAAAATAGCTGGAGCAGTTGGTATGGTCTGAGTTGAGAGTTTCAAAAAAAATTTGGACTAATCTTTAGTCAAACTTCAGAGGACCATAACTTTTGCTCTGGTTATCAGAATCACTATTATTTTATATGCATTTCGGGTGGAATTTGATTTCCCTCCTTGGTAAACCCGGCTCTGCCGATTTGCAAACTCAAATTCTTCAGAAAATGCTGTTTTCTACATTTCAGCAATATTTTTTGTGATTTTTCTTCATTTTTTCGAGATTTTTGTTCTAGTAGCTACGGTGCTTGTTTTGACTTGCAATATTTTCCCCCCACTTCTAAGACATTGAACTTGATGGGAAAAATAGCTGGAGCAGTTGGTATGGTCTGAGTTGAGAGTTTCAGAAAAAATTTGGACTGATCTTTAGTCAAACTTCAGAGGACCATAACTTTTGCTCTAGTTATCAGAATCACTATTATTTTATATGCATTTCGGGTGGAATTTGATTTCCCTCCTTGGTAAAACTGGCTCTGCCGGTTTGCAAACTCAAATTCTTCAGAAAATGCCGTTTTCTACATTTCAGCAATATTTTTTGTGATTTTTCTTCATTTTTTCGAGATTTTTGTTCTGGTAGCTACGGTGCTTGTTTTGACTTGAAATTTTTTCCCCCCACTTCTAAGACATTGAACTTGATGGGAAAAATAGTTGAAGCAGTTGGTATGGTCTGAGTTGAGAGTTTCAAAAAAATTTTGGACTGATTTTTAGTCAAACTTCAGAGGACCATAACTTTTGCTCTGGTTATCAGAATCACTATTATTTTATATGCATTTCGGGTGGAATTATATTTCCCACCTTGACGGAATTGGCTTTGCTGGTTTGCAAACTCAAATTCTCCAGAAAATGCCATTTTCTACATTTCAGTAATTTTTTTGTGATTTTTCTTCATTTTTTAAGATTTTTGTTCTGGTACCTACGGCGCTTGTTTTGACTTAAAACTTTTTACCCCCACTTCTAAGACATTGAACTTGGTGGGAAAAATAGCTGGAGCAGTTGGTATGGTCTGAGTTGAGAGTTTCAAAAAAATTTTGGACTGATTTTTAGTCAAACTTCAGAGGACCATAACTTTTGCTCTGGTTATCAGAATCACTATTATTTTATATGCATTTCGGGTGGAATTTGATTTCCCTGCTTGGTAAAACTGGCTCTGCCGATTTGCAAACTCAAATTCTTCAGAAAATGCCATTCTCTACATTTCAGCAATATTTTTTGTGATTTTTCTTCATTTTTTCGAGATTTTTGTTCTGGTAGCTAATGTGCTTGTTTTGACTTGCAATTTTTTCCCCCTACTTCTAAGACATTGAACATGATGGGAAAAATAGCTGGAGCAGTTGGTATGGTCTGAGTTGAGAGTTTCAAAAAAATTTTGGACTGATTTTTAGTCAAACTTCAGAGGACCATAACTTTTGCTCTGGTTATCAGAATCACTATTATTTTATATGCATTTCGGGTGAAATTTGATTTCCCACCTTGTCGGAATTGGCTTTGCTGGTTTGCAAACTCAAATTCTCCAGAAAATGCCATTTTCTACATTTCAGTAACGTTTTTTGTGATTTTTCTTCATTTTTTAAGATTTTTGTTCTGGTACCTACGGTGCTTGTTTGGACTTAAAACTTTTTACCCCGACTTCTAAGACATTGAACTTGATGGGAAAAATAGCTGGAGCAGTTGGTATGGTCTGAGTTGAGAGTTTCAAAAAAAATTTGGACTGATTTTTAGTCAAACTTCAGAGGACCATAACTTTTGCTCTAGTTATCAAAATCACTATTATTTCATATGCATTTCGGGTGGAATTTGATATCCCTCCTTGGTAAAACTGGCTCTGCCGATTTGCAAACTCAAATTCTTCAGAAAATGCCATTTTCTACATTTCAGCAATATTTTTTGTGATTTTTCTTCATTTTTCGAGATTTTTGTTCTAGTAGCTAATGTGCTTGTTTTGACTTGCAATATTTCCTCCCCACTTCTAAGACATTGAACTTGATGGGAAAAATAGCTGGAGCAGTTGGTATGGTCTGAGTTGAGAGTTTCAAAAAAATTTTGGACTGATTTTTAGTCAAACTTCAGAGGACCATAACTTTTGCTCTGGTTATCAGAATCACTATTATTATATATGCATTTCGGGTGGAATTTGATTTCCCTCCTTGATAAAACTGGCTCTGCCAATTTGCAAACTCAAATTCTTCAGAAAATGCCATCTTCTACATTTCAGCAATATTTTTTGTGATTTTTCTTCATTTTTCGAGATTTTTGTTCTAGTAGCTACGGTGCTTGTTTTGACTTGCAATATTTTCCCCCCACTTCTAAGACATTGAACTTGATGGGAAAAATAGCTGGAGCAGTTGGTATGGTCTGAGTTGAGAGTTTCAAAAAAAATTTGGACTAATCTTTAGTCAAACTTCAGAGGACCATAACTTTTGCTCTAGTTATCAGAATCACTATTATTTTATATGCATTTCGAGTGGAATTTGATTTCCCTCCTTGGTAAAACTGGCTCTGCCGGTTTGCAAACTCAAATTCTTCAGAAAATGCCGTTTTCTACATTTCAGCAATATTTTTTGTGATTTTTCTTCATTTTTTCGAGATTTTTGTTCTGGTAGCTACGGTGCTTGTTTTGACTTGAAATTTTTTCCCCCCACTTCTAAGACATTGAACTTGATGGGAAAAATAGCTGGAGCAGTTGGTATGGTCTGAGTTGAGAGTTTCAAAAAAATTTTGGACTGATTTTTAGTCAAACTTCAGAGGACCATAACTTTTGCTCTGGTTATCAGAATCACTATTATTTTATATGCATTTCGGGTGGAATTTGATTTCCCTCCTTGGTAAAACTGGCTCTGCCGATTTGCAAACTCAAATTCTTCAGAAAATGCCATCTTCTACATTTCAGCAATATTTTTTGTGATTTTTCTTCATTTTTCGAGATTTTTGTTCTAGTAGCTACGGTGCTTGTTTTGACTTGCAATATTTTCCCCCCACTTCTAAGACATTGAACTTGATGGGAAAAATAGCTGGAGCAGTTGGTATGGTCTGAGTTGAGAGTTTCAAAAAAAATTTGGACTAATCTTTAGTCAAACTTCAGAGGACCATAACTTTTGCTCTAGTTATCAGAATCACTATTATTTTATATGCATTTCGAGTGGAATTTGATTTCCCTCCTTGGTAAAACTGGCTCTGCCGGTTTGCAAACTCAAATTCTTCAGAAAATGCCGTTTTCTACATTTCAGCAATATTTTTTGTGATTTTTCTTCATTTTTTCGAGATTTTTGTTCTGGTAGCTACGGTGCTTGTTTTGACTTGAAATTTTTTCCCCCCACTTCTAAGACATTGAACTTGATGGGAAAAATAGCTGGAGCAGTTGGTATGGTCTGAGTTGAGAGTTTCAAAAAAATTTTGGACTGATTTTTAGTCAAACTTCAGAGGACCATAACTTTTGCTCTGGTTATCAGAATCACTATTATTTTATATGCATTTCGGGTGGAATTTGATTTCCCTCCTTGGTAAAACTGGCTCTGCCGATTTGCAAACTCAAATTCTTCAGAAAATGCCATTTTCTACATTTCAGCAATATTTTTTGTGATTTTTCTTCATTTTTTCGAGATTTTTGTTCTGGTAGCTACGGTGCTTGTTTTGACTTGAAATTTTTTCCCCCCACTTCTAAGACATTGAACTTGATGGGAAAAATAGTTGAAGCAGTTGGTATGGTCTGAGTTGAGAGTTTCAAAAAAATTTTGGACTGATTTTTAGTCAAACTTCAGAGGACCATAACTTTTGCTCTGGTTATCAGAATCACTATTATTTTATATGCATTTCGGGTGGAATTATATTTCCCACCTTGACGGAATTGGCTTTGCTGGTTTGCAAACTCAAATTCTCCAGAAAATGCCATTTTCTACATTTCAGTAATTTTTTTGTGATTTTTCTTCATTTTTTAAGATTTTTGTTCTGGTACCTACGGCGCTTGTTTTGACTTAAAACTTTTTACCCCCACTTCTAAGACATTGAACTTGATGGGAAAAATAGCTGGAGCAGTTGGTATGGTCTGAGTTGAGAGTTTCAAAAAAATTTTGGACTGATTTTTAGTCAAACTTCAGAGGACCATAACTTTTGCTCTGGTTATCAGAATCACTATTATTTTATATGCATTTCGGGTGAAATTTGATTTCCCACCTTGTCGGAATTGGCTTTGCTAGTTTGCAAACTCAAATTCTCCAGAAAATGCCATTTTCTACATTTCAGTAATGTTTTTTGTGATTTTTCTTCATTTTTTAAGATTTTTGTTCTGGTACCTATGGTGCTTGTTTTGACTTAAAACTTTTTACCCCGACATCTAAGACATTGAACTTGATGGGAAAAATAGCTGGAGCAGTTGGTATGGTCTGAGTTGAGAGTTTCAAAAAAAATTTGGACTGATTTTTAGTCAAACTTCAGAGGACCATAACTTTTGCTCTGGTTATCAGAATCACTATTATTTTATATGCATTTCGGGTGGAATTTGATTTCCCTCCTTGGTAAAACTGGCTCTGCCGATTTGCAAACTCAAATTCTTCAGAAAATGCCATTTTCTACATTTCAGCAATATTTTTTGTGATTTTTCTTCATTTTTCGAGATTTTTGTTCTAGTAGCTACGGTGCTTGTTTTGACTTGCAATATTTTCCCCCCACTTCTAAGACATTGAACTTGATGGGAAAAATAGCTGGAGCAGTTGGTATGGTCTGAGTTGAGAGTTTCAAAAAAAATTTGGACTGATTTTTAGTCAAACTTCAGAGGACTATAACTTTTGCTCTGGTTATCAGAATCACTATTATTTTATATGCATTTCGGGTGAAATTTGATTTCCCACCTTGTCGGAATTGGCTTTGCTGGTTTGCAAACTCAAATTCTCCAGAAAATGCCATTTTCTACATTTCAGTAACGTTTTTTGTGATTTTTCTTCATTTTTTAAGATTTTTGTTCTGGTACCTACGGCGCTTGTTTTGACTTAAAACTTCTTACCCCCACTTCTAAGACATTGAACTTGATGGGAAAAATAGCTGGAGCAGTTGGTATGGTCTGAGTTGAGAGTTTCAAAAAAAATTTGGACTGATTTTTAGTCAAACTTCAGAGGACCATAACTTTTGCTCTGGTTATCAGAATCACTATTATTTTATATGCATTTCGGGTGGAATTTGATTTCCCTCCTTGGTAAAACTGGCTCTGCCGATTTGCAAACTCAAATTCTTCAGAAAATGCCATTTTCTACATTTCAGCAATATTTTTTGTGATTTTTCTTCATTTTTCGAGATTTTTGTTCTAGTAGCTACGGTGCTTGTTTTGACTTGCAATATTTTCCCCCCACTTCTAAGACATTGAACTTGATGGGAAAAATAGCTGGAGCAGTTGGTATGGTCTGAGTTGAGAGTTTCAAAAAAAATTTGGACTGATTTTTAGTCAAACTTCAGAGGACCATAACTTTTGCTCTGGTTATCAGAATCACTATTATTTTATATGCATTTCGGGTGAAATTTGATTTCCCACCTTGTCGGAATTGGCTTTGCTGGTTTGCAAACTCAAATTCTCCAGAAAATGCCATTTTCTACATTTCAGTAACGTTTTTTGTGATTTTTCTTCATTTTTTAAGATTTTTGTTCTGGTACCTACGGCGCTTGTTTTGACTTAAAACTTTTTACCCCCACTTCTAAGACATTGAACTTGATGGGAAAAATAGCTGGAGCAGTTGGTATGGTCTGAGTTGAGAGTTTCAAAAAAATTTTGGACTGATTTTTAGTCAAACTTCAGAGGACCATAACTTTTGCTCTGGTTATCAGAATCACTATTATTTTATATGCATTTCGGGTGGAATTTGATTTCCCTCCTTGGTAAAACTGGCTCTACCGATTTGCAAACTCAAATTCTTCAGAAAATGCCATTCTCTACATTTCAGCAATATTTTTTGTGATTTTTCTTCATTTTTCGAGATTTTTGTTCTAGTAGCTACGGTGCTTGTTTTGACTTGCAATATTTTCCCCCCACTTCTAAGACATTGAACTTGATGGGAAAAATAGCTGGAGCAGTTGGTATGGTCTGAGTTGAGAGTTTCAAAAAAAATTTGGACTGATTTTTAGTCAAACTTCAGAGGACCATAACTTTTGCTCTGGTTATCAGAATCACTATTATTTTATATGCATTTTGGGTGAAATTTGATTTCCCACCTTGTCGGAATTGGCTTTGCTGGTTTGCAAACTCAAATTCTCCAAAAAATGCCATTTTCTACATATCAGTAACGTTTTTTGTGATTTTTCTTCATTTTTTAAGATTTTTGTTCTGGTACCTACGGCGCTTGTTTTGACTTAAAACTTTTTACCCCCACTTCTAAGACATTGAACTTGATGGGAAAAATAGCTGGAGCAGTTGGTATGGTCTGAGTTGAGAGTTTCAAAAAAATTTTGGACTGATTTTTAGTCAAACTTCAGAGGACCATAACTTTTGCTCTGGTTATCAGAATCACTATTATTTTATATGCATTTCGGGTGGAATTTGATTTCCCTCCTTGGTAAAACTGGCTCTACCGATTTGCAAACTCAAATTCTTCAGAAAATGCCATTCTCTACATTTCAGCAACATTTTTTGTGATTTTTCTTCATTTTTTCGAGATTTTTGTTCTGGTAGCTACGGTGCTTGTTTTGACTTGCAATTTTTTCCCCCTACTTCTAAGACATTGAACTTGATGGGAAAAATAGCTGGAGAAGTTGGTATGGTCTGAGTTGAGAGTTTCAAAAAAATTTTGGACTGATTTTTAGTCAAACTTCAGAGGACCATAACTTTTGCTCTGGTTATCAGAATCACTATTATTTTATATGCATTTCGGGTGAAATTTGATTTCCCACCTTGTCGGAATTGGCTTTGCCGGTTTGCAAACTCAAATTCTCCAGAAAATGCCATTTTCTACATTTCAGTAATGTTTTTTGTGATTTTTCTTCATTTTTTAAGATTTTTGTTCTGGTACCTATGGTGCTTGTTTTGACTTAAAACTTTTTACCCCGACTTCTAAGACATTGAACTTGATGGGAAAAATAGCTGGAGCAGTTGGTATGGTCTGAGTTGAGAGTTTCAAAAAAAATTTGGACTGATTTTTAGTCAAACTTCAGAGGACCATAACTTTTACTCTAGTTATCAAAATCACTATTATTTCATATGCATTTCGGGTGGAATTTGATTTCCCTCCTTGGTAAAACTGGCTCTGCTGATTTGCAAACTCAAATTCTTCAGAAAATGCCATTTTCTACATTTCAGCAATATTTTTTCTGATTTTTCTTCATTTTTCGAGATTTTTGTTCTAGTAGCTAATGTGCTTGTTTTGACTTGCAATATTTCCCCCCCACTTCTAAGACATTGAACTTGATGGGAAAAATAGCTGGAGCAGTTGGTATGGTCTGAGTTGAGAGTTTTCAAAAAATTTTGGACTGATTTTTAGTCAAACTTCAGAGGACCATAACTTTTGCTCTGGTTATCAGAATCACTATTATTTTATATGCATTTCAGGTGGAATTTGATTTCCCTCCTTGGTAAAACTGGCTCTGCCGGTTTGCAAACTCAAATTCTTCAGTAAATGCCGTTTTCTACATTTCAGCAATATTTTTTGTGATTTTTCTTCATTTTTTCGAGATTTTTGTTCTGGTAGCTACGGTGCTTGTTTTGACTTGAAATTTTTTCCCCCCACTTCTTAGACATTGAACTTGATGGGAAAAATAGTTGGAGCAGTTGGTATGGTCTGAGTTGAGAGTTTCAAAAAAATTTTGGACTGATTTTTAGTCAAACTTCAGAGGACCATAACTTTTGCTCTGGTTATCAGAATCACTATTATTTTATATGCATTTCGGGTGGAATTATATTTCCCACCTTGTCGGAATTGGCTTTGCTGGTTTGCAAACTCAAATTCTCCAGAAAATGCCATTTTCTACATTTCAGTAATTTTTTTGTGATTTTTCTTCATTTTTTAAGATTTTTGTTCTAGTACCTACAGCGCTTGTTTTGACTTAAAACTTTTTACCCCCACTTCTAAGACATTGAACTTGATGGGAAAAATAGCTGGAGCAGTTGGTATGGTCTGAGTTGAGAGTTTCAAAAAAATTTTGGACTGATTTTTAGTCAAACTTCAGAGGACCATAACTTTTGCTCTGGTTATCAGAATCACTATTATTTTATATGCATTTCGGGTGAAATTTGATTTCCCACCTTGTCGGAATTGGCTTTGCTAGTTTGCAAACTCAAATTCTCCAGAAAATGCCATTTTCTACATTTCAGTAATGTTTTTTGTGATTTTTCTTCATTTTTTAAGATTTTTGTTCTGGTACCTATGGTGCTTGTTTTGACTTAAAACTTTTTACCCCGACTTCTAAGACATTGAACTTGAAGGGAAAAATAGCTGGAGCAGTTGGTATGGTCTGAGTTGAGAGTTTCAAAAAAAATTTGGACTGATTTTTAGTCAAACTTCAGAGGACCATAACTTTTGCTCTAGTTATCCGAATCACTATTATTTTATATGCATTTCGGGTGGAATTTGATTTCCCTCCTTGGTAAAACTGGCTCTGCCGATTTGCAAACTCAAATTCTTCAGAAAATGCCATTTTCTACATTTCAGCAATATTTTTTGTGATTTTTCTTCATTTTTCGAGATTTTTGTTCTAGTAGCTACGGTGCTTGTTTGGACTTGCAATATTTTCCCCCCACTTCTAAGACATTGAACTTGATGGGAAAAATAGCTGGAGCAGTTGGTATGGTCTGAGTTGAGAGTTTCAAAAAAATTTTGGACTGATTTTTAGTCAAACTTCAGAGGACCATAACTTTTGCTCTGGTTATCAGAATCACTATTATTTTATATGCATTTCGGGTGGAATTTGATTTCCCTCCTTGGTAAAACTGGCTCTGCCAATTTGCAAACTCAAATTCTTCAGAAAATGCCATTTTCTACATTTCAGCAATATTTTTTGTGATTTTTCTTCATTTTTTTGAGATTTTTGTTCTGGTAGCTACGGTGCTTGTTTTGACTTGCAATATTTTCCCCCCACTTCTAAGACATTGAACTTGATGGGAAAAATAGCTGGAGCAGTTGGTATGGTCTGAGTTGAGAGTTTCAAAAAAAATTTGGATTAATCTTTAGTCAAACTTCAGAGGACCATAACTTTTGCTCTAGTTATCAGAATCACTATTATTTTATATGCATTTCGGGTGGAATTTGATTTCCCTCCTTGGTAAAACTGGCTCTGCCGATTTGCAAACTCAAATTCTTCAGAAAATGCCATTTTCTACATTTCAGTAACGTTTTTTGTGATTTTTCTTCATTTTTTAAGATTTTTGTTCTAGTACCTACGGTGCTTGTTTTGACTTAAAACTTTTTACCCCGACTTCTAAGACATTGAACTTGATGGGAAAAATAGCTGGAGCAGTTGGTATGGTCTGAGTTGAGAGTTTCAAAAAAAATTTGGACTGATTTTTAGTCAAACTTCAGAGGACCATAACTTTTGCTCTAGTTATCAGAATCACTATTATTTCATATGCATTTCGGGTGGAATTTGATTTCCCTCCTTGGTAAAACTGGCTCTGCCGATTTGCAAACTCAAATTCTTCAGAAAATGCCATTTTCTACATTTCAGCAATATTTTTTTTGATTTTTCTTCATTTTTCGAGATTTTTGTTCTAGTAGCTTCGGTGCTTGTTTTGACTTGCAATATTTTCCCCCCACTTCTAAGACATTGAACTTGATGGGAAAAATAGCTGGAGCAGTTGGTATGGTCTGAGTTGAGAGTTTCAAAAAAATTTTGAACTGATTTTTAGTCAAACTTCAAAGGACCATAACTTTTGCTCTGGTTATCAGAATCACTATTATTTTATATGCATTTCGGGTGGAATTTGATTTCCCTCCTTGGTAAAACTGGCTCTGCCGATTTGCAAACTCAAATTCTTCAGAAAATGCCATTTTCTACATTTCAGCAATATTTTTTGTGATTTTTCTTCATTTTTCGAGATTTTTGTTCTAGTAGCTACGGTGCTTGTTTTGACTTGCAATATTTTCCCCCCACTTCTAAGACATTGAACTTGATGGGAAAAATAGCTGGAGCAGTTGGTATGGTCTGAGTTGAGAGTTTCAAAAAAATTTTGGACTGATTTTTAGTCAAACTTCAGAGGACCATAACTTTTGCTCTGGTTATCAGAATCACTATTATTTTATATGCATTTCGGGTGGAATTATATTTCCCACCTTGTCGGAATTGGCTTTGCTGGTTTGCAAACTCAAATTCTCCAGAAAATGCCATTTTCTACATTTCAGTAATTTTTTTGTGATTTTTCTTCATTTTTTAAGATTTTTGTTCTAGTACCTACAGCGCTTGTTTTGACTTAAAACTTTTTACCCCCACTTCTAAGACATTGAACTTGATGGGAAAAATAGCTGGAGCAGTTGGTATGGTCTGAGTTGAGAGTTTCAAAAAAATTTTGGACTGATTTTTAGTCAAACTTCAGAGGACCATAACTTTTGCTCTGGTTATCAGAATCACTATTATTTTATATGCATTTCGGGTGAAATTATATTTCCCACCTTGTCGGAATTGGCTTTGCTAGTTTGCAAACTCAAATTCTCCAGAAAATGCCATTTTCTACATTTCAGTAATGTTTTTTGTGATTTTTCTTCATTTTTTAAGATTTTTGTTCTGGTACCTATGGTGCTTGTTTTGACTTAAAACTTTTTACCCCGACTTCTAAGACATTGAACTTGAAGGGAAAAATAGCTGGAGCAGTTGGTATGGTCTGAGTTGAGAGTTTCAAAAAAAATTTGGACTGATTTTTAGTCAAACTTCAGAGGACCATAACTTTTGCTCTAGTTATCCGAATCACTATTATTTTATATGCATTTCGGGTGGAATTTGATTTCCCTCCTTGGTAAAACTGGCTCTGCCGATTTGCAAACTCAAATTCTTCAGAAAATGCCATTTTCTACATTTCAGCAATATTTTTTGTGATTTTTCTTCATTTTTCGAGATTTTTGTTCTAGTAGCTACGGTGCTTGTTTGGACTTGCAATATTTTCCCCCCACTTCTAAGACATTGAACTTGATGGGAAAAATAGCTGGAGCAGTTGGTATGGTCTGAGTTGAGAGTTTCAAAAAAAATTTGGACTGATCTTTAGTCAAACTTCAGAGGACCATAACTTTTGCTCTGGTTATCAGAATCACTATTATTTTATATGCATTTCGGGTGGAATTTGATTTCCCTCCTTGGTAAAACTGGCTCTGCCAATTTGCAAACTCAAATTCTTCAGAAAATGCCATTTTCTACATTTCAGCAATATTTTTTGTGATTTTTCTTCATTTTTTTGAGATTTTTGTTCTGGTAGCTACGGTGCTTGTTTTGACTTGCAATATTTTCCCCCCACTTCTAAGACATTGAACTTGATGGGAAAAATAGCTGGAGCAGTTGGTATGGTCTGAGTTGAGAGTTTCAAAAAAAATTTGGACTAATCTTTAGTCAAACTTCAGAGGACCATAACTTTTGCTCTAGTTATCAGAATCACTATTATTTTATATGCATTTTGGGTGGAATTTGATTTCCCTCCTTGGTAAAACTGGCTCTGCCGGTTTGCAAACTCAAATTCTTCAGAAAATGCCGTTTTCTACATTTCAGCAATATTTTTTGTGATTTTTCTTCATTTTTTCGAGATTTTTGTTCTGGTAGCTACGGTGCTTGTTTTGACTTGAAATTTTTTCCCCCCACTTCTAAGACATTGAACTTGATGGGAAAAATAGCTGGAGCAGTTGGTATGGTCTGAGTTGAGAGTTTCAAAAAAAATTTGGACTGATTTTTAGTCAAACTTCAGAGGACCATAACTTTTGCTCTGGTTATCAGAATCACTATTATTTTATATGCATTTCGGGTGGAATTTGATTTCCCCCTTGGTAAAACTGGCTCTGCCGATTTGCAAACTCAAATTCTTCAAAAAATGCCATTTTCTACATTTCAGCAATATTTTTTGTGATTTTTCTTCATTTTTTCGAGATTTTTGTTCTGGTAGCTACGGTGCTTGGTTTGACTTGCAATTTTTTCCCCCGACTTCTAAGACATTGAACTTGATGGGAAAAATAGCTGGAGCAGTTGGTATGGTCTGAGTTGAGAGTTTCAAAAAAATTTTGGACTGATTTTTAGTCAAACTTCAGAGGACCATAACTTTTGCTCTGGTTATCAGAATCACTATTATTTTATATGCATTTCGGGTGAAATTTGATTTCCCACCTTGTCGGAATTGGCTTTGCTGGTTTGCAAACTCAAATTCTCCAGAAAAAGCCATTTTCTACATTTCAGTAACGTTTTTTGTGATTTTTCTTCATTTTTTAAGATTTTTGTTCTAGTACCTACGGTGCTTGTTTTGACTTAAAACTTTTTACCCCGACTTCTAAGACATTGAACTTGATGGGAAAAATAGCTGGAGCAGTTGGTATGGTCTGAGTTGAGAGTTTCAAAAAAAATTTGGACTGATTTTTAGTCAAACTTCAGAGGACCATAACTTTTGCTCTAGTTATCAGAATCACTATTATTTCATATGCATTTCGGGTGGAATTTGATTTCCCTCCTTGGTAAAACTGGCTCTGCCGATTTGCAAACTCAAATTCTTCAGAAAATGCCATTTTCTACATTTCAGCAATATTTTTTTTGATTTTTCTTCATTTTTCGAGATTTTTGTTCTAGTAGCTTCGGTGCTTGTTTTGACTTGCAATATTTTCCCCCCACTTCTAAGACATTGAACTTGATGGGAAAAATAGCTGGAGCAGTTGGTATGGTCTGAGTTGAGAGTTTCAAAAAAATTTTGAACTGATTTTTAGTCAAACTTCAAAGGACCATAACTTTTGCTCTGGTTATCAGAATCACTATTATTTTATATGCATTTCGGGTGGAATTTGATTTCCCTCCTTGGTAAAACTGGCTCTGCCGATTTGCAAACTCAAATTCTTCAGAAAATGCCATTTTCTACATTTCAGCAATATTTTTTTTGATTTTTCTTCATTTTTCGAGATTTTTGTTCTAGTAGCTACGGTGCTTGTTTTGACTTGCAATATTTTCCCCCCACTTCTAAGATATTGAACTTGATGGGAAAAATAGCTGGAGCAGTTGGTATGGTCTGAGTTGAGAGTTTCAAAAAAATTTTGGACTGATTTTTAGTCAAACTTCAGAGGACCATAACTTTTGCTCTGGTTATCAGAATCACTATTATTTTATATGCATTTCGGGTGGAATTTGATTTCCCCCTTGGTAAAACTGGCTCTGCCGATTTGCAAACTCAAATTCTTCAGAAAATGCCATTTTCTACATTTCAGGAATATTTTTTGTGATTTTTCTTCATTTTTTCGAGATTTTTGTTCTGGTAGCTACGGTGCTTGGTTTGACTTGCAATTTTTTCCCCCGACTTCTAAGACATTGAACTTGATGGGAAAAATAGCTGGAGCAGTTGGTATGGTCTGAGTTGAGAGTTTCAAAAAAATTTTGGACTGATTTTTAGTCAAACTTCAGAGGACCATAACTTTTGCTCTGGTTATCAGAATCACTATTATTTTATATGCATTTCGGGTGAAATTTGATTTCCCACCTTGTCGGAATTGGCTTTGCTGGTTTGCAAACTCAAATTCTCCAGAAAATGCCATTTTCTACATTTCAGTAACGTTTTTTGTGATTTTTCTTCATTTTTTAAGATTTTTGTTCTAGTACCTACGGTGCTTGTTTTGACTTAAAACTTTTTACCCCGACTTCTAAGACATTGAACTTGATGGGAAAAATAGCTGGAGCAGTTGGTATGGTCTGAGTTGAGAGTTTCAAAAAAAATTTGGACTGATTTTTAGTCAAACTTCAGAGGACCATAACTTTTGCTCTAGTTATCAGAATCACTATTATTTCATATGCATTTCGGGTGGAATTTGATTTCCCTCCTTGGTAAAACTGGCTCTGCCGATTTGCAAACTCAAATTCTTCAGAAAATTCCATTTTCTACATTTCAGCAATATTTTTTTTGATTTTTCTTCATTTTTCGAGATTTTTGTTCTAGTAGCTTCGGTGCTTGTTTTGACTTGCAATATTTTCCCCCCACTTCTAAGACATTGAACATGATGGGAAAAATAGCTGGAGCAGTTGGTATGGTCTGAGTTGAGAGTTTCAAAAAAATTTTGAACTGATTTTTAGTCAAACTTCAAAGGACCATAACTTTTGCTCTGGTTATCAGAATCACTATTATTTTATATGCATTTCGGGTGGAATTTGATTTCCCTCCTTGGTAAAACTGGCTCTGCCGATTTGCAAACTCAAATTCTTCAGAAAATGCCATTTTCTACATTTCAGCAATATTTTTTGTGATTTTTCTTCATTTTTCGAGATTTTTGTTCAAGTAGCTACGGTGCTTGTTTTGACTTGCAATATTTTCCCCCCACTTCTAAGACATTGAACTTGATGGGAAAAATAGCTGGAGCAGTTGGTATGGTCTGAGTTGAGAGTTTCAAAAAATTTTGGACTGATTTTTAGTCAAACTTCAGAGGACCATAACTTTTGCTCTGGTTATCAGAATCACTATTATTTTATATGCATTTCGGGTGGAATTTGATTTCCCTCCTTGGTAAAACTGGCTCTGCCGGTTTGCAAACTCAAATTCTTCAGAAAATGCCGTTTTCTACATTTCAGCAATATTTTTTGTGATTTTTCTTCATTTTTTTGAGATTTTTGTTCTGGTAGCTACGGTGCTTGTTTTGACTTGAAATTTTTTCCCCCCACTTCTAAGACATTGAACTTGATGGGAAAAATAGTTGGAGCAGTTGGTATGGTCTGAGTTGAGAGTTTCAAAAAAATTTTGGACTGATTTTTAGTCAAACTTCAGAGGACCATAACTTTTGCTCTGGTTATCAGAATCACTATTATTTTATATGCATTTCGGGTGGAATTATATTTCCCACCTTGTCGGAATTGGCTTTGCTGGTTTGCAAACTCAAATTCTCCAGAAAATGCCATTTTCTACATTTCAGTAATTTTTTTGTGATTTTTCTTCATTTTTTAAGATTTTTGTTCTAGAACCTACGGCGCTTGTTTTGACTTAAAACTTTTTACCCCCACTTCTAAGACATTGAACTTGATGGGAAAAATAGCTGGAGCAGTTGGTATGGTCTGAGTTGAGAGTTTCAAAAAAATTTTCGACTGATTTTTAGTCAAACTTCAGAGGACCATAACTTTTGCTCTGGTTATCAGAATCACTATTATTTTATATGCATTTCGGGTGAAATTTGATTTCCCACCTTGTCGGAATTGGCTTTGCTAGTTTACAAACTCAAATTCTCCAGAAAATGCCATTTTCTACATTTCAGTAATGTTTTTTGTGATTTTTCTTCATTTTTTAAGATTTTTGTTCTAGTACCTATGGTGCTTGTTTTGACTTAAAACTTTTTACCCCGACTTCTAAGACATTGAACTTGAAGGGAAAAATAGCTGGAGCAGTTGGTATGGTCTGAGTTGAGAGTTTCAAAAAAAATTTGGACTGATTTTTAGTCAAACTTCAGAGGACCATAACTTTTGCTCTAGTTATCCGAATCACTATTATTTTATATGCATTTCGGGTGGAATTTGATTTCCCTCCTTGGTAAAACTGGCTCTGCCGATTTGCAAACTCAAATTCTTCAGAAAATGCCATTTTCTACATTTCAGCAATATTTTTTGTGATTTTTCTTCATTTTTTGAGATTTTTGTTCTAGTAGCTACGGTGCTTGTTTTGACTTGCAATATTTTCCCCCCACTTCTAAGACATTGAACTTGATGGGAAAAATAGCTGGAGCAGTTGGTATGGTCTGAGTTGAGAGTTTCAAAAAAAATTTGGACTGATCTTTAGTCAAACTTCAGAGGACCATAACTTTTGCTCTAGTTATCAGAACCACTACTATTTTATATGCATTTCGGGTGGAATTTGATTTCCCTCCTTGGTAAAACTGGCTCTGCCGGTTTGCAAACTGAAATTCTTCAGAAAATGCCGTTTTCTACATTTCAGCAATATTTTTTGTGATTTTTCTTCATTTTTTCGAGATTTTTGTTCTGGTAGCTACGGTGCTTGTTTTGACTTGAAATTTTTTCCCCCCACTTCTAAGACATTGAACTTGATGGGAAAAATAGCTGGAGCAGTTGGTATGGTCTGAGTTGAGAGTTTCAAAAAAAGTTTGGACTGATTTTTGGTCAAACTTCAGAGGACCATAACTTTTGCTCTGGTTATCAGAATCACTATTATTTTATATGCATTTCGGTTGGAATTTGATTTCCCTCCTTGGTAAAACTGGCTCTGCCGATTTGCAAACTCAAATTCTTCAGAAAATGCCATTTTCTACATTTCAGCAATATTTTTTGTGATTTTTCTTCATTTTTCGAGATTTTTGTTCTCGTAGCTTCGGTGCTTGTTTTGACTTGCAATATTTTCCCCCCACTTCTAAGACATTGAACTTGATGGGAAAAATAGCTGGAGCAGTTGGTATGGTCTGAGTTGAGAGTTTCAAAAAAAATTTGGACTGATCTTTAGTCAAACTTCAGAGGACCATAACTTTTGCTCTGGTTATCAGAATCACTATTATTTTATATGCATTTCGGGTGGAATTTGATTTCCCTCCTTGGTAAAACTGGCTCTGCCGGTTTGCAAACTCAAATTCTTCAGAAAATGCCGTTTTCTACATTTCAGCAATATTTTTTGTGATTTTTCTTCATTTTTTCGAGATTTTTGTTCTGGTAGCTACGGTGCTTGTTTTGACTTGAAATTTTTTCCCCCCACTTCTAAGACATTGAACTTGATGGGAAAAATAGCTGGAGCAGTTCGTATGGTCTGAGTTGAGAGTTTCAAAAAAAATTTGGACTGATTTTTAGTCAAACTTCAGAGGACCATAACTTTTGCTCTAGTTATCAGAATCACTATTATTTTATATGCATTTCGGGTGGAATTTGATTTCCCCCTTGGTAAAACTGGCTCTGCCGATTTGCAAACTCAAATTCTTCAGAAAATGCCATTTTCTACATTTCAGCAATATTTTTTGTGATTTTTCTTCATTTTTTCGAGATTTTTGTTCTGGTAGCTACGGTGCTTGGTTTGACTTGCAATTTTTTCCCCCGACTTCTAAGACATTGAACTGATGGGAAAAATAGCTGGAGCAGTTGGTATGGTCTGAGTTGAGAGTTTCAAAAAAATTTTGGACTGATTTTTAGTCAAACTTCAGAGGACCATAACTTTTGCTCTGGTTATCAGAATCACTATTATTTTATATGCATTTCGGGTGAAATTTGATTTCCCACCTTGTCGGAATTGGCTTTGCTGGTTTGCAAACTCAAATTCTCCAG
Source organism: Vigna unguiculata (assembly GCF_037176805.1). NCBI lineage: Eukaryota > Viridiplantae > Streptophyta > Magnoliopsida > Fabales > Fabaceae > Vigna > Vigna unguiculata. The sequence continues at coordinate 102,233 of NW_028196645.1, read as the reverse complement.
AAAATGCCATTTTCTACATTTCAGTAACGTTTTTTGTGATTTTTCTTCATTTTTTAAGATTTTTGTTCTAGTACCTACGGTGCTTGTTTTGACTTAAAACTTTTTACCCCGACTTCTAAGACATTGAACTTGATGGGAAAAATAGCTGGAGCAGTTGGTATGGTCTGAGTTGAGGGTTTCAAAAAAAATTTGGACTGATTTTTAGTCAAACTTCAGAGGACCATAACTTTTGCTCTAGTTATCAGAATCACTATTATTTCATATGCATTTCGGGTGGAATTTGATTTCCCTCCTTGGTAAAACTGGCTCTGCCGATTTGCAAACTCAAATTCTTCAGAAAATGCCATTTTCTACATTTCAGCAATATTTTTTTTGATTTTTCTTCATTTTTCGAGATTTTTGTTCTAGTAGCTTCGGTGCTTGTTTTGACTTGCAATATTTTCCCCCCACTTCTAAGACATTGAACTTGATGGGAAAAATAGCTGGAGCAGTTGGTATGGTCTGAGTTGAGAGTTTCAAAAAAATTTTGAACTGATTTTTAGTCAAACTTCAAAGGACCATAACTTTTGCTCTGGTTATCAGAATCACTATTATTTTATATGCATTTCGGGTGGAATTTGATTTCCCTCCTTGGTAAAACTGGCTCTGCCGATTTGCAAACTCAAATTCTTCAGAAAATGCCATTTTCTACATTTCAGCAATATTTTTTGTGATTTTTCTTCATTTTTCGAGATTTTTGTTCTAGTAGCTACGGTGCTTGTTTTGACTTGAAATTTTTTCCCCCCACTTCTAAGACATTGAACTTGATGGGAAAAATAGCTGGAGCAGTTGGTATGGTCTGAGTTGAGAGTTTCAAAAAAATTTTGGACTGATTTTTGGTCAAACTTCAGAGGACCATAACTTTTGCTCTGGTTATCAGAATCACTATTATTTTATATGCATTTCGGTTGGAATTTGATTTCCCTCCTTGGTAAAACTGGCTCTGCCGATTTGCAAACTCAAATTCTTCAGAAAATGCCATTTTCTACATTTCAGCAATATTTTTTGTGATTTTTCTTCATTTTTCGAGATTTTTGTTCTCGTAGCTTCGGTGCTTGTTTTGACTTGCAATATTTTCCCCCCACTTCTAAGACATTGAACTTGATGGGAAAAATAGCTGGAGCAGTTGGTATGGTCTGAGTTGAGAGTTTCAAAAAAAATTTGGACTGATCTTTAGTCAAACTTCAGAGGACCATAACTTTTGCTCTGGTTATCAGAATCACTATTATTTTATATGCATTTCGGGTGGAATTTGATTTCCCTCCTTGGTAAAACTGGCTCTGCCGGTTTGCAAACTCAAATTCTTCAGAAAATGCCGTTTTCTACATTTCAGCAATATTTTTTGTGATTTTTCTTCATTTTTTCGAGATTTTTGTTCTGGTAGCTACGGTGCTTGTTTTGACTTGAAATTTTTTCCCCCCACTTCTAAGACATTGAACTTGATGGGAAAAATAGCTGGAGCAGTTCGTATGGTCTGAGTTGAGAGTTTCAAAAAAAATTTGGACTGATTTTTAGTCAAACTTCAGAGGACCATAACTTTTGCTCTAGTTATCAGAATCACTATTATTTTATATGCATTTCGGGTGGAATTTGATTTCCCCCTTGGTAAAACTGGCTCTGCCGATTTGCAAACTCAAATTCTTCAGAAAATGCCATTTTCTACATTTCAGCAATATTTTTTGTGATTTTTCTTCATTTTTTCGAGATTTTTGTTCTGGTAGCTACGGTGCTTGGTTTGACTTGCAATTTTTTCCCCCGACTTCTAAGACATTGAACTGATGGGAAAAATAGCTGGAGCAGTTGGTATGGTCTGAGTTGAGAGTTTCAAAAAAATTTTGGACTGATTTTTAGTCAAACTTCAGAGGACCATAACTTTTGCTCTGGTTATCAGAATCACTATTATTTTATATGCATTTCGGGTGAAATTTGATTTCCCACCTTGTCGGAATTGACTTTGCTGGTTTGCAAACTCAAATTCTCCAGAAAATGCCATTTTCTACATTTCAGTAACGTTTTTTGTGATTTTTCTTCATTTTTTAAGATTTTTGTTCTAGTACCTACGGTGCTTGTTTTGACTTAAAACTTTTTACCCCGACTTCTAAGACATTGAACTTGATGGGAAAAATAGCTGGAGCAGTTGGTATGGTCTGAGTTGAGAGTTTCAAAAAAAATTTGGACTGATTTTTAGTCAAACTTCAGAGGACCATAACTTTTGCTCTAGTTATCAGAATCACTATTATTTCATATGCATTTCGGGTGGAATTTGATTTCCCTCCTTGGTAAAACTGGCTCTGCCGATTTGCAAACTCAAATTCTTCAGAAAATGCCATTTTCTACATTTCAGCAATATTTTTTTTGATTTTTCTTCATTTTTCGAGATTTTTGTTCTAGTAGCTTCGGTGCTTGTTTTGACTTGCAATATTTTCCCCCCACTTCTAAGACATTGAACTTGATGGGAAAAATAGCTGGAGCAGTTGGTATGGTCTGAGTTGAGAGTTTCAAAAAAATTTTGAACTGATTTTTAGTCAAACTTCAAAGGACCATAACTTTTGCTCTGGTTATCAGAATCACTATTATTTTATATGCATTTCGGGTGGAATTTGATTTCCCTCCTTGGTAAAACTGGCTCTGCCGATTTGCAAACTCAAATTCTTCAGAAAATGCCATTTTCTACATTTCAGCAATATTTTTTTTGATTTTTCTTCATTTTTCGAGATTTTTGTTCTAGTAGCTTCGGTGCTTGTTTTGACTTGCAATATTTTCCCCCCACTTCTAAGACATTGAACTTGATGGGAAAAATAGCTGGAGCAGTTGGTATGGTCTGAGTTGAGAGTTTTAAAAAAATTTTGGACTGATTTTTAGTCAAACTTCAGAGGACCATAACTTTTGCTCTGGTTATCAGAATCACTATTATTTTATATGCATTTCGGGTGGAATTTGATTTCCCCCTTGGTAAAACTGGCTCTGCCGATTTGCAAACTCAAATTCTTCAGAAAATGCCATTTTCTACATTTCAGCAATATTTTTTGTGATTTTTCTTCATTTTTTCGAGATTTTTGTTCTGGTAGCTACGGTGCTTGGTTTGACTTGCAATTTTTTCCCCCGACTTCTAAGACATTGAACTTGATGGGAAAAATAGCTGGAGCAGTTGGTATGGTCTGAGTTGAGAGTTTCAAAAAAATTTTGGACTGATTTTTAGTCAAACTTCAGAGGACCATAACTTTTGCTCTGGTTATCAGAATCACTATTATTTTATATGCATTTCGGGTGAAATTTGATTTCCCACCTTGTCGGAATTGGCTTTGCTGGTTTGCAAACTCAAATTCTCCAGAAAATGCCATTTTCTACATTTCAGTAACGTTTTTTGTGATTTTTCTTCATTTTTTAAGATTTTTGTTCTAGTACCTACGGTGCTTGTTTTGACTTAAAACTTTTTACCCCGACTTCTAAGACATTGAACTTGATGGGAAAAATAGCTGGAGCAGTTGGTATGGTCTGAGTTGAGAGTTTCAAAAAAAATTTGGACTGATTTTTAGTCAAACTTCAGAGGACCATAACTTTTGCTCTAGTTATCAGAATCACTATTATTTCATATGCATTTCGGGTGGAATTTGATTTCCCTCCTTGGTAAAACTGGCTCTGCCGATTTGCAAACTCAAATTCTTCAGAAAATGCCATTTTCTACATTTCAGCAATATTTTTTTTGATTTTTCTTCATTTTTCGAGATTTTTGTTCTAGTAGCTTCGGTGCTTGTTTTGACTTGCAATATTTTCCCCCCACTTCTAAGACATTGAACTTGATGGGAAAAATAGCTGGAGCAGTTGGTATGGTCTGAGTTGAGAGTTTCAAAAAAATTTTGAACTGATTTTTAGTCAAACTTCAAAGGACCATAACTTTTGCTCTGGTTATCAGAATCACTATTATTTTATATGCATTTCGGGTGGAATTTGATTTCCCTCCTTGGTAAAACTGGCTCTGCCGATTTGCAAACTCAAATTCTTCAGAAAATGCCATTTTCTACATTTCAGCAATATTTTTTGTGATTTTTCTTCATTTTTCGAGATTTTTGTTCTAGTAGCTACGGTGCTTGTTTTGACTTGCAATATTTTCCCCCCACTTCTAAGACATTGAACTTGATGGGAAAAATAGCTGGAGCAGTTGGTATGGTCTGAGTTGAGAGTTTTAAAAAAATTTTGGACTGATTTTTAGTCAAACTTCAGAGGACCATAACTTTTGCTCTGGTTATCAGAATCACTATTATTTTATATGCATTTCGGGTGGAATTTGATTTCCCCCTTGGTAAAACTGGCTCTGCCGATTTGCAAACTCAAATTCTTCAGAAAATGCCATTTTCTACATTTCAGCAATATTTTTTGTGATTTTTCTTCATTTTTTCGAGATTTTTGTTCTGGTAGCTACGGTGCTTGGTTTGACTTGCAATTTTTTCCCCCGACTTCTAAGACATTGAACTTGATGGGAAAAATAGCTGGAGCAGTTGGTATGGTCTGAGTTGAGAGTTTCAAAAAAATTTTGGACTGATTTTTAGTCAAACTTCAGAGGACCATAACTTTTGCTCTGGTTATCAGAATCACTATTATTTTATATGCATTTCGGGTGAAATTTGATTTCCCACCTTGTCGGAATTGGCTTTGCTGGTTTGCAAACTCAAATTCTCCAGAAAATGCCATTTTCTACATTTCAGTAACGTTTTTTGTGATTTTTCTTCATTTTTTAAGATTTTTGTTCTAGTACCTACGGTGCTTGTTTTGACTTAAAACTTTTTACCCCGACTTCTAAGACATTGAACTTGATGGGAAAAATAGCTGGAGCAGTTGGTATGGTCTGAGTTGAGAGTTTCAAAAAAAATTTGGACTGATTTTTAGTCAAACTTCAGAGGACCATAACTTTTGCTCTAGTTATCAGAATCACTATTATTTCATATGCATTTCGGGTGGAATTTGATTTCCCTCCTTGGTAAAACTGGCTCTGCCGATTTGCAAACTCAAATTCTTCAGAAAATGCCATTTTCTACATTTCAGCAATATTTTTTTTGATTTTTCTTCATTTTTCGAGATTTTTGTTCTAGTAGCTTCGGTGCTTGTTTTGACTTGCAATATTTTCCCCCCACTTCTAAGACATTGAACATGATGGGAAAAATAGCTGGAGCAGTTGGTATGGTCTGAGTTGAGAGTTTCAAAAAAATTTTGAACTGATTTTTAGTCAAACTTCAAAGGACCATAACTTTTGCTCTGGTTATTAGAATCACTATTATTTTATATGCATTTCGGGTGGAATTTGATTTCCCTCCTTGGTAAAACTGGCTCTGCCGGTTTGCAAACTGAAATTCTTCAGAAAATGCCGTTTTCTACATTTCAGCAATATTTTTTGTGATTTTTCTTCATTTTTTCGAGATTTTTGTTCTGGTAGCTACGGTGCTTGTTTTGACTTGAAATTTTTTCCCCCCACTTCTAAGACATTGAACTTGATGGGAAAAATAGCTGGAGCAGTTGGTATGGTCTGAGTTGAGAGTTTCAAAAAAATTTTGGACTGATTTTTGGTCAAACTTCAGAGGACCATAACTTTTGCTCTGGTTATCAGAATCACTATTATTTTATATGCATTTCGGTTGGAATTTGATTTCCCTCCTTGGTAAAACTGGCTCTGCCGATTTGCAAACTCAAATTCTTCAGAAAATGCCATTTTCTACATTTCAGCAATATTTTTTGTGATTTTTCTTCATTTTTCGAGATTTTTGTTCTCGTAGCTTCGGTGCTTGTTTTGACTTGCAATATTTTCCCCCCACTTCTAAGACATTGAACTTGATGGGAAAAATAGCTGGAGCAGTTGGTATGGTCTGAGTTGAGAGTTTCAAAAAAAATTTGGACTGATCTTTAGTCAAACTTCAGAGGACCATAACTTTTGCTCTGGTTATCAGAATCACTATTATTTTATATGCATTTCGGGTGGAATTTGATTTCCCTCCTTGGTAAAACTGGCTCTGCCGGTTTGCAAACTCAAATTCTTCAGAAAATGCCGTTTTCTACATTTCAGCAATATTTTTTGTGATTTTTCTTCATTTTTTCGAGATTTTTGTTCTGGTAGCTACGGTGCTTGTTTTGACTTGAAATTTTTTTCCCCCACTTCTAAGACATTGAACTTGATGGGAAAAATAGCTGGAGCAGTTGGTATGGTCTGAGTTGAGAGTTTCAAAAAAATTTTGGACTGATTTTTAGTCAAACTTCAGAGGACCATAACTTTTGCTCTAGTTATCAGAATCACTATTATTTTATATGCATTTCGGGTGGAATTTGATTTCCCCCTTGGTAAAACTGGCTCTGCCGATTTGCAAACTCAAATTCTTCAGAAAATGCCATTTTCTACATTTCAGCAATATTTTTTGTGATTTTTCTTCATTTTTCGAGATTTTTGTTCTAGTAGCTACGGTGCTTGTTTTGACTTGCAATATTTTCCCCCCACTTCTAAGACATTGAACTTGATGGGAAAAATAGCTGGAGCAGTTGGTATGGTCTGAGTTGAGAGTTTCAAAAAAAATTTGGACTGATTTTTAGTCAAACTTCAGAGTACCATAACTTTTGCTCTAGTTATCAGAATCACTATTATTTCATATGCATTTCGGGTGGAATTTGATTTCCCTCCTTGGTAAAACTGGCTCTGCCGATTTGCAAACTCAAATTCTTCAGAAAATGCCATTTTCTACATTTCAGCAATATTTTTTTTGATTTTTCTTCATTTTTCGAGATTTTTGTTCTAGTAGCTTCGGTGCTTGTTTTGACTTGCAATATTTTCCCCCCACTTCTAAGACATTGAACTTGATGGGAAAAATAGCTGGAGCAGTTGGTATGGTCTGAGTTGAGAGTTTCAAAAAAATTTTGAACTGATTTTTAGTCAAACTTCAAAGGACCATAACTTTTGCTCTGGTTATCAGAATCACTATTATTTTATATGCATTTCGGGTGGAATTTGATTTCCCTCCTTGGTAAAACTGGCTCTGCCGATTTGCAAACTCAAATTCTTCAGAAAATGCCATTTTCTACATTTCAGCAATATTTTTTGTGATTTTTCTTCATTTTTCGAGATTTTTGTTCTAGTAGCTACGGTGCTTGTTTTGACTTGCAATATTTTCCCCCCACTTCTAAGACATTGAACTTGATGGGAAAAATAGCTGGAGCAGTTGGTATGGTCTGAGTTGAGAGTTTTAAAAAAATTTTGGACTGATTTTTAGTCAAACTTCAGAGGACCATAACTTTTGCTCTGGTTATCAGAATCACTATTATTTTATATGCATTTCGGGTGGAATTTGATTTCCCCCTTGGTAAAACTGGCTCTGCCGATTTGCAAACTCAAATTCTTCAGAAAATGCCATTTTCTACATTTCAGCAATATTTTTTGTGATTTTTCTTCATTTTTTCGAGATTTTTGTTCTGGTAGCTACGGTGCTTGGTTTGACTTGCAATTTTTTCCCCCGACTTCTAAGACATTGAACTTGATGGGAAAAATAGCTGGAGCAGTTGGTATGGTCTGAGTTGAGAGTTTCAAAAAAATTTTGGACTGATTTTTAGTCAAACTTCAGAGGACCATAACTTTTGCTCTGGTTATCAGAATCACTATTATTTTATATGCATTTCGGGTGAAATTTGATTTCCCACCTTGTCGGAATTGGCTTTGCTGGTTTGCAAACTCAAATTCTCCAGAAAATGCCATTTTCTACATTTCAGTAACGTTTTTTGTGATTTTTCTTCATTTTTTAAGATTTTTGTTCTAGTACCTACGGTGCTTGTTTTGACTTAAAACTTTTTACCCCGACTTCTAAGACATTGAACTTGATGGGAAAAATAGCTGGAGCAGTTGGTATGGTCTGAGTTGAGAGTTTCAAAAAAAATTTGGACTGATTTTTAGTCAAACTTCAGAGGACCATAACTTTTGCTCTAGTTATCAGAATCACTATTATTTCATATGCATTTCGGGTGGAATTTGATTTCCCTCCTTGGTAAAACTGGCTCTGCCGATTTGCAAACTCAAATTCTTCAGAAAATGCCATTTTCTACATTTCAGCAATATTTTTTTTGATTTTTCTTCATTTTTCGAGATTTTTGTTCTAGTAGCTTCGGTGCTTGTTTTGACTTGCAATATTTTCCCCCCACTTCTAAGACATTGAACATGATGGGAAAAATAGCTGGAGCAGTTGGTATGGTCTGAGTTGAGAGTTTCAAAAAAATTTTGAACTGATTTTTAGTCAAACTTCAAAGGACCATAACTTTTGCTCTGGTTATTAGAATCACTATTATTTCATATGCATTTCGGGTGAAATTTGATTTCCCACCTTGTTGGAATTGGCTTTGCTGGTTTGCAAACTCAAATTCTCCAGAAAATGCCATTTTCTACATTTCAGTAACGTTTTTTGTGATTTTTCTTCATTTTTTAAGATTTTTGTTCTAGTACCTACGGTGCTTGTTTTGACTTAAAACTTTTTACCCCGACTTCTAAGACATTGAACTTGATGGGAAAAATAGCTGGAGCAGTTGGTATGGTCTGAGTTGAGAGTTTCAAAAAAAATTTGGACTGATTTTTAGTCAAACTTTAGAGGACCATAACTTTTGCTCTAGTTATCAGAATCACTATTATTTCATATGCATTTCGGGTGGAATTTGATTTCCCTCCTTGGTAAAACTGGCTCTGCCGATTTGCAAACTCAAATTCTTCAGAAAATGCCATTTTCTACATTTCAGCAATATTTTTTTTGATTTTTCTTCATTTTTCGAGATTTTTGTTCTAGTAGCTTCGGTGCTTGTTTTGACTTGCAATATTTTCCCCCCACTTCTAAGACATTGAACTTGATGGGAAAAATAGCTGGAGCAGTTGGTATGGTCTGAGTTGAGAGTTTTAAAAAAATTTTGGACTGATTTTTAGTCAAACTTCAGAGGACCATAACTTTTGCTCTGGTTATCAGAATCACTATTATTTTATATGCATTTCGGGTGGAATTTGATTTCCCCCTTGGTAAAACTGGCTCTGCCGATTTGCAAACTCAAATTCTTCAGAAAATGCCGTTTTCTACATTTCAGCAATATTTTTTGTGATTTTTCTTCATTTTTTCGAGATTTTTGTTCTGGTAGCTACGGTGCTTGTTTTGACTTGAAATTTTTTTCCCCCACTTCTAAGACATTGAACTTGATGGGAAAAATAGCTGGAGCAGTTGGTATGGTCTGAGTTGAGAGTTTCAAAAAAATTTTGGACTGATTTTTAGTCAAACTTCAGAGGACCATAACTTTTGCTCTAGTTATCAGAATCACTATTATTTTATATGCATTTCGGGTGGAATTTGATTTCCCCCTTGGTAAAACTGGCTCTGCCGATTTGCAAACTCAAATTCTTCAGAAAATGCCATTTTCTACATTTCAGCAATATTTTTTGTGATTTTTCTTCATTTTTTCGAGATTTTTGTTCTGGTAGCTACGGTGCTTGGTTTGACTTGCAATTTTTTCCCCCGACTTCTAAGACATTGAACTTGATGGGAAAAATAGCTGGAGCAGTTGGTATGGTCTGAGTTGAGAGTTTCAAAAAAATTTTGGACTGATTTTTAGTCAAACTTCAGAGGACCATAACTTTTGCTCTGGTTATCAGAATCACTATTATTTCATATGCATTTCGGGTGAAATTTGATTTCCCACCTTGTTGGAATTGGCTTTGCTGGTTTGCAAACTCAAATTCTCCAGAAAATGCCATTTTCTACATTTCAGTAACGTTTTTTGTGATTTTTCTTCATTTTTTAAGATTTTTGTTCTAGTACCTACGGTGCTTGTTTTGACTTAAAACTTTTTACCCCGACTTCTAAGACATTGAACTTGATGGGAAAAATAGCTGGAGCAGTTGGTATGGTCTGAGTTGAGAGTTTCAAAAAAAATTTGGACTGATTTTTAGTCAAACTTTAGAGGACCATAACTTTTGCTCTGGTTATCAGAATCACTATTATTTCATATGCATTTCGGGTGGAATTTGATTTCCCTCCTTGGTAAAACTGGCTCTGCCGATTTGCAAACTCAAATTCTTCAGAAAATGCCATTTTCTACATTTCAGCAATATTTTTTTTGATTTTTCTTCATTTTTCGAGATTTTTGTTCTAGTAGCTTCGGTGCTTGTTTTGACTTGCAATATTTTCCCCCCACTTCTAAGACATTGAACTTGATGGGAAAAATAGCTGGAGCAGTTGGTATGGTCTGAGTTGAGAGTTTTAAAAAAATTTTGGACTGATTTTTAGTCAAACTTCAGAGGACCATAACTTTTGCTCTGGTTATCAGAATCACTATTATTTTATATGCATTTCGGGTGGAATTTGATTTCCCCCTTGGTAAAACTGGCTCTGCCGATTTGCAAACTCAAATTCTTCAGAAAATGCCATTTTCTACATTTCAGCAATATTTTTTGTGATTTTTCTTCATTTTTTCGAGATTTTTGTTCTGGTAGCTACGGTGCTTGGTTTGACTTGCAATTTTTTCCCCCGACTTCTAAGACATTGAACTTGATGGGAAAAATAGCTGGAGCAGTTGGTATGGTCTGAGTTGAGAGTTTCAAAAAAATTTTGGACTGATTTTTAGTCAAACTTCAGAGGACCATAACTTTTGCTCTGGTTATCAGAATCACTATTATTTTATATGCATTTCGGGTGAAATTTGATTTCCCACCTTGTCGGAATTGGCTTTGCTGGTTTGCAAACTCAAATTCTCCAGAAAATGCCATTTTCTACATTTCAGTAACGTTTTTTGTGATTTTTCTTCATTTTTTAAGATTTTTGTTCTAGTACCTACGGTGCTTGTTTTGACTTAAAACTTTTTACCCCGACTTCTAAGACATTGAACTTGATGGGAAAAATAGCTGGAGCAGTTGGTATGGTCTGAGTTGAGAGTTTCAAAAAAAATTTGGACTGATTTTTAGTCAAACTTCAGAGGACCATAACTTTTGCTCTAGTTATCAGAATCACTATTATTTCATATGCATTTCGGGTGGAATTTGATTTCCCTCCTTGGTAAAACTGGCTCTGCCGATTTGCAAACTCAAATTCTTCAGAAAATGCCATTTTCTACATTTCAGCAATATTTTTTTTGATTTTTCTTCATTTTTCGAGATTTTTGTTCTAGTAGCTTCGGTGCTTGTTTTGACTTGCAATATTTTCCCCCCACTTCTAAGACATTGAACATGATGGGAAAAATAGCTGGAGCAGTTGGTATGGTCTGAGTTGAGAGTTTCAAAAAAATTTTGAACTGATTTTTAGTCAAACTTCAAAGGACCATAACTTTTGCTCTGGTTATCAGAATCACTATTATTTTATATGCATTTCGGGTGGAATTTGATTTCCCTCCTTGGTAAAACTGGCTCTGCCGGTTTGCAAACTGAAATTCTTCAGAAAATGCCGTTTTCTACATTTCAGCAATATTTTTTGTGATTTTTCTTCATTTTTCGAGATTTTTGTTCTCGTAGCTTCGGTGCTTGTTTTGACTTGCAATATTTTCCCCCCACTTCTAAGACATTGAACTTGATGGGAAAAATAGCTGGAGCAGTTGGTATGGTCTGAGTTGAGAGTTTCAAAAAAAATTTGGACTGATTTTTAGTCAAACTTCAGAGGACCATAACTTTTGCTCTAGTTATCAGAATCACTATTATTTCATATGCATTTCGGGTGGAATTTGATTTCCCTCCTTGGTAAAACTGGCTCTGCCGATTTGCAAACTCAAATTCTTCAGAAAATGCCATTTTCTACATTTCAGCAATATTTTTTTTGATTTTTCTTCATTTTTCGAGATTTTTGTTCTAGTAGCTTCGGTGCTTGTTTTGACTTGCAATATTTTCCCCCCACTTCTAAGACATTGAACATGATGGGAAAAATAGCTGGAGCAGTTGGTATGGTCTGAGTTGAGAGTTTCAAAAAAAATTTGAACTGATTTTTAGTCAAACTTCAAAGGACCATAACTTTTGCTCTGGTTATCAGAATCACTATTATTTTATATGCATTTCGGGTGGAATTTGATTTCCCTCCTTGGTAAAACTGGCTCTGCCGGTTTGCAAACTGAAATTCTTCAGAAAATGCCGTTTTCTACATTTCAGCAATATTTTTTGTGATTTTTCTTCATTTTTTCGAGATTTTTGTTCTGGTAGCTACGGTGCTTGTTTTGACTTGAAATTTTTTCCCCCCACTTCTAAGACATTGAACTTGATGGGAAAAATAGCTGGAGCAGTTGGTATGGTCTGAGTTGAGAGTTTCAAAAAAATTTTGGACTGATTTTTGGTCAAACTTCAGAGGACCATAACTTTTGCTCTGGTTATCAGAATCACTATTATTTTATATGCATTTCGGTTGGAATTTGATTTCCCTCCTTGGTAAAACTGGCTCTGCCGGTTTGCAAACTGAAATTCTTCAGAAAATGCCGTTTTCTACATTTCAGCAATATTTTTTGTGATTTTTCTTCATTTTTTCGAGATTTTTGTTCTGGTAGCTACGGTGCTTGTTTTGACTTGAAATTTTTTCCCCCCACTTCTAAGACATTGAACTTGATGGGAAAAATAGCTGGAGCAGTTGGTATGGTCTGAGTTGAGAGTTTCAAAAAAATTTTGGACTGATTTTTGGTCAAACTTCAGAGGACCATAACTTTTGCTCTGGTTATCAGAATCACTATTATTTTATATGCATTTCGGTTGGAATTTGATTTCCCTCCTTGGTAAAACTGGCTCTGCCGATTTGCAAACTCAAATTCTTCAGAAAATGCCATTTTCTACATTTCAGCAATATTTTTTGTGATTTTTCTTCATTTTTCGAGATTTTTGTTCTCGTAGCTTCGGTGCTTGTTTTGACTTGCAATATTTTCCCCCCACTTCTAAGACATTGAACTTGATGGGAAAAATAGCTGGAGCAGTTGGTATGGTCTGAGTTGAGAGTTTCAAAAAAAATTTGGACTGATCTTTAGTCAAACTTCAGAGGACCATAACTTTTGCTCTGGTTATCAGAATCACTATTATTTTATATGCATTTCGGGTGGAATTTGATTTCCCTCCTTGGTAAAACTGGCTCTGCCGGTTTGCAAACTCAAATTCTTCAGAAAATGCCGTTTTCTACATTTCAGCAATATTTTTTGTGATTTTTCTTCATTTTTTCGAGATTTTTGTTCTGGTAGCTACGGTGCTTGTTTTGACTTGAAATTTTTTCCCCCCACTTCTAAGACATTGAACTTGATGGGAAAAATAGCTGGAGCAGTTGGTATGGTCTGAGTTGAGAGTTTCAAAAAAATTTTGGACTGATTTTTAGTCAAACTTCAGAGGACCATAACTTTTGCTCTAGTTATCAGAATCACTATTATTTTATATGCATTTCGGGTGGAATTTGATTTCCCCCTTGGTAAAACTGGCTCTGCCGATTTGCAAACTCAAATTCTTCAGAAAATGCCATTTTCTACATTTCAGCAATATTTTTTGTGATTTTTCTTCATTTTTTCGAGATTTTTGTTCTGGTAGCTACGGTGCTTGGTTTGACTTGCAATTTTTTCCCCCGACTTCTAAGACATTGAACTTGATGGGAAAAATAGCTGGAGCAGTTGGCATGGTCTGAGTTGAGAGTTTCAAAAAAATTTTGGACTGATTTTTAGTCAAACTTCAGAGGACCATAACTTTTGCTCTGGTTATCAGAATCACTATTATTTTATATGCATTTCGGGTGAAATTTGATTTCCCACCTTGTTGGAATTGGCTTTGCTGGTTTGCAAACTCAAATTCTCCAGAAAATGCCATTTTCTACATTTCAGTAACGTTTTTTGTGATTTTTCTTCATTTTTTAAGATTTTTGTTCTAGTACCTACGGTGCTTGTTTTGACTTAAAACTTTTTACCCCGACTTCTAAGACATTGAACTTGATGGGAAAAATAGCTGGAGCAGTTGGTATGGTCTGAGTTGAGAGTTTCAAAAAAAATTTGGACTGATTTTTAGTCAAACTTTAGAGGACCATAACTTTTGCTCTAGTTATCAGAATCACTATTATTTCATATGCATTTCGGGTGGAATTTGATTTCCCTCCTTGGTAAAACTGGCTCTGCCGATTTGCAAACTCAAATTCTTCAGAAAATGCCATTTTCTACATTTCAGCAATATTTTTTTTGATTTTTCTTCATTTTTCGAGATTTTTGTTCTAGTAGCTTCGGTGCTTGTTTTGACTTGCAATATTTTCCCCCCACTTCTAAGACATTGAACTTGATGGGAAAAATAGCTGGAGCAGTTGGTATGGTCTGAGTTGAGAGTTTTAAAAAAATTTTGGACTGATTTTTAGTCAAACTTCAGAGGACCATAACTTTTGCTCTGGTTATCAGAATCACTATTATTTTATATGCATTTCGGGTGGAATTTGATTTCCCCCTTGGTAAAACTGGCTCTGCCGATTTGCAAACTCAAATTCTTCAGAAAATGCCATTTTCTACATTTCAGCAATATTTTTTGTGATTTTTCTTCATTTTTTCGAGATTTTTGTTCTGGTAGCTACGGTGCTTGGTTTGACTTGCAATTTTTTCCCCCGACTTCTAAGACATTGAACTTGATGGGAAAAATAGCTGGAGCAGTTGGTATGGTCTGAGTTGAGAGTTTCAAAAAAATTTTGGACTGATTTTTAGTCAAACTTCAGAGGACCATAACTTTTGCTCTGGTTATCAGAATCACTATTATTTTATATGCATTTCGGGTGAAATTTGATTTCCCACCTTGTCGGAATTGGCTTTGCTGGTTTGCAAACTCAAATTCTCCAGAAAATGCCATTTTCTACATTTCAGTAACGTTTTTTGTGATTTTTCTTCATTTTTTAAGATTTTTGTTCTAGTACCTACGGTGCTTGTTTTGACTTAAAACTTTTTACCCCGACTTCTAAGACATTGAACTTGATGGGAAAAATAGCTGGAGCAGTTGGTATGGTCTGAGTTGAGAGTTTCAAAAAAAATTTGGACTGATTTTTAGTCAAACTTCAGAGGACCATAACTTTTGCTCTAGTTATCAGAATCACTATTATTTCATATGCATTTCGGGTGGAATTTGATTTCCCTCCTTGGTAAAACTGGCTCTGCCGATTTGCAAACTCAAATTCTTCAGAAAATGCCATTTTCTACATTTCAGCAATATTTTTTTTGATTTTTCTTCATTTTTCGAGATTTTTGTTCTAGTAGCTTCGGTGCTTGTTTTGACTTGCAATATTTTCCCCCCACTTCTAAGACATTGAACATGATGGGAAAAATAGCTGGAGCAGTTGGTATGGTCTGAGTTGAGAGTTTCAAAAAAATTTTGAACTGATTTTTAGTCAAACTTCAAAGGACCATAACTTTTGCTCTGGTTATCAGAATCACTATTATTTTATATGCATTTCGGGTGGAATTTGATTTCCCTCCTTGGTAAAACTGGCTCTGCCGGTTTGCAAACTGAAATTCTTCAGAAAATGCCGTTTTCTACATTTCAGCAATATTTTTTGTGATTTTTCTTCATTTTTTCGAGATTTTTGTTCTGGTAGCTACGGTGCTTGTTTTGACTTGAAATTTTTTCCCCCCACTTCTAAGACATTGAACTTGATGGGAAAAATAGCTGGAGCAGTTGGTATGGTCTGAGTTGAGAGTTTCAAAAAAATTTTGGACTGATTTTTGGTCAAACTTCAGAGGACCATAACTTTTGCTCTGGTTATCAGAATCACTATTATTTTATATGCATTTCGGTTGGAATTTGATTTCCCTCCTTGGTAAAACTGGCTCTGCCGATTTGCAAACTCAAATTCTTCAGAAAATGCCATTTTCTACATTTCAGCAATATTTTTTGTGATTTTTCTTCATTTTTCGAGATTTTTGTTCTCGTAGCTTCGGTGCTTGTTTTGACTTGCAATATTTTCCCCCCACTTCTAAGACATTGAACTTGATGGGAAAAATAGCTGGAGCAGTTGGTATGGTCTGAGTTGAGAGTTTCAAAAAAAATTTGGACTGATCTTTAGTCAAACTTCAGAGGACCATAACTTTTGCTCTGGTTATCAGAATCACTATTATTTTATATGCATTTCGGGTGGAATTTGATTTCCCTCCTTGGTAAAACTGGCTCTGCCGGTTTGCAAACTCAAATTCTTCAGAAAATGCCGTTTTCTACATTTCAGCAATATTTTTTGTGATTTTTCTTCATTTTTTCGAGATTTTTGTTCTGGTAGCTACGGTGCTTGTTTTGACTTGAAATTTTTTCCCCCCACTTCTAAGACATTGAACTTGATGGGAAAAATAGCTGGAGCAGTTGGTATGGTCTGAGTTGAGAGTTTCAAAAAAATTTTGGACTGATTTTTAGTCAAACTTCAGAGGACCATAACTTTTGCTCTAGTTATCAGAATCACTATTATTTTATATGCATTTCGGGTGGAATTTGATTTCCCCCTTGGTAAAACTGGCTCTGCCGATTTGCAAACTCAAATTCTTCAGAAAATGCCATTTTCTACATTTCAGCAATATTTTTTGTGATTTTTCTTCATTTTTTCGAGATTTTTGTTCTGGTAGCTACGGTGCTTGGTTTGACTTGCAATTTTTTCCCCCGACTTCTAAGACATTGAACTTGATGGGAAAAATAGCTGGAGCAGTTGGTATGGTCTGAGTTGAGAGTTTCAAAAAAATTTTGGACTGATTTTTAGTCAAACTTCAGAGGACCATAACTTTTGCTCTGGCTATCAGAATCACTATTATTTTATATGCATTTCGGGTGAAATTTGATTTCCCACCTTGTTGGAATTGGCTTTGCTGGTTTGCAAACTCAAATTCTCCAGAAAATGCCATTTTCTACATTTCAGTAACGTTTTTTGTGATTTTTCTTCATTTTTTAAGATTTTTGTTCTAGTACCTACGGTGCTTGTTTTGACTTAAAACTTTTTACCCCGACTTCTAAGACATTGAACTTGATGGGAAAAATAGCTGGAGCAGTTGGTATGGTCTGAGTTGAGCGTTTCAAAAAAAATTTGGACTGATTTTTAGTCAAACTTTAGAGGACCATAACTTTTGCTCTAGTTATCAGAATCACTATTATTTCATATGCATTTCGGGTGGAATTTGATTTCCCTCCTTGGTAAAACTGGCTCTGCCGATTTGCAAACTCAAATTCTTCAGAAAATGCCATTTTCTACATTTCAGCAATATTTTTTTTGATTTTTCTTCATTTTTCGAGATTTTTGTTCTAGTAGCTTCGGTGCTTGTTTTGACTTGCAATATTTTCCCCCCACTTCTAAGACATTGAACTTGATGGGAAAAATAGCTGGAGCAGTTGGTATGGTCTGAGTTGAGAGTTTCAAAAAAATTTTGAACTGATTTTTAGTCAAACTTCAAAGGACCATAACTTTTGCTCTGGTTATCAGAATCACTATTATTTTATATGCATTTCGGGTGGAATTTGATTTCCCTCCTTGGTAAAACTGGCTCTGCCGATTTGCAAACTCAAATTCTTCAGAAAATGCCATTTTCTACATTTCAGCAATATTTTTTGTGATTTTTCTTCATTTTTCGAGATTTTTGTTCTAGTAGCTACGGTGCTTGTTTTGACTTGCAATATTTTCCCCCCACTTCTAAGACATTGAACTTGATGGGAAAAATAGCTGGAGCAGTTGGTATGGTCTGAGTTGAGAGTTTCAAAAAAATTTTGGACTGATTTTTAGTCAAACTTCAGAGGACCATAACTTTTGCTCTGGTTATCAGAATCACTATTATTTTATTTGCATTTCGGGTGGAATTTGATTTCCCTCCTTGGTAAAACTGGCTCTGCCGATTTGCAAACTCAAATTCTTCAGAAAATGCCATTTTCTACATTTCAGCAATATTTTTTGTGATTTTTCTTCATTTTTTCGAGATTTTTGTTCTGGTAGCTACGGTGCTTGGTTTGACTTGCAATTTTTTCCCCCGACTTCTAAGACATTGAACTTGATGGGAAAAATAGCTGGAGCAGTTGGTATGGTCTGAGTTGAGAGTTTCAAAAAAATTTTGGACTGATTTTTAGTCAAACTTCAGAGGACCATAACTTTTGCTCTGGTTATCAGAATCACTATTATTTTATATGCATTTCGGGTGAAATTTGATTTCCCACCTTGTTGGAATTGGCTTTGCTGGTTTGCAAACTCAAATTCTCCAGAAAATGCCATTTTCTACATTTCAGTAACGTTTTTTGTGATTTTTCTTCATTTTTTAAGATTTTTGTTCTAGTACCTACGGTGCTTGTTTTGACTTAAAACTTTTTACCCCGACTTCTAAGACATTGAACTTGATGGGAAAAATAGCTGGAGCAGTTGGTATGGTCTGAGTTGAGAGTTTCAAAAAAAATTTGGACTGATTTTTAGTCAAACTTCAGAGGACCATAACTTTTGCTCTAGTTATCAGAATCACTATTATTTCATATGCATTTCGGGTGGAATTTGATTTCCCTCCTTGGTAAAACTGGCTCTGCCGATTTGCAAACTCAAATTCTTCAGAAAATGCCATTTTCTACATTTCAGCAATATTTTTTTTGATTTTTCTTCATTTTTCGAGATTTTTGTTCTAGTAGCTTCGGTGCTTGTTTTCACTTGCAATATTTTCCCCCCACTTCTAAGACATTGAACTTGATGGGAAAAATAGCTGGAGCAGTTGGTATGGTCTGAGTTGAGAGTTTCAAAAAAATTTTGAACTGATTTTTAGTCAAACTTCAAAGGACCATAACTTTTGCTCTGGTTATCAGAATCACTATTATTTTATATGCATTTCGGGTGGAA
Source organism: Vigna unguiculata (assembly GCF_037176805.1). Taxonomy (NCBI): domain Eukaryota; kingdom Viridiplantae; phylum Streptophyta; class Magnoliopsida; order Fabales; family Fabaceae; genus Vigna; species Vigna unguiculata. Next base: position 83,412 of record NW_028196645.1, on the reverse strand, counting down.
TTTGATTTCCCTCCTTGGTAAAACTGGCTCTGCCGATTTGCAAACTCAAATTCTTCAGAAAATGCCATTTTCTACATTTCAGCAATATTTTTTGTGATTTTTCTTCATTTTTCGAGATTTTTGTTCTAGTAGCTACGGTGCTTGTTTTGACTTGCAATATTTTCCCCCCACTTCTAAGACATTGAACTTGATGGGAAAAATAGCTGGAGCAGTTGGTATGGTCTGAGTTGAGAGTTTCAAAAAAATTTTGGACTGATTTTTAGTCAAACTTCAGAGGACCATAACTTTTGCTCTGGTTATCAGAATCACTATTATTTTATATGCATTTCGGGTGGAATTTGATTTCCCTCCTTGGTAAAACTGGCTCTGCCGGTTTGCAAACTCAAATTCTTCAGAAAATGCCGTTTTCTACATTTCAGCAATATTTTTTGTGATTTTTCTTCATTTTTTCGAGATTTTTGTTCTGGTAGCTACGGTGCTTGTTTTGACTTGAAATTTTTTCCCCCCACTTCTAAGACATTGAACTTGATGGGAAAAATAGCTGGAGCAGTTGGTATGGTCTGAGTTGAGAGTTTCAAAAAAATTTTGGACTGATTTTTAGTCAAACTTCAGAGGACCATAACTTTTGCTCTAGTTATCAGAATCACTATTATTTTATATGCATTTCGGGTGGAATTTGATTTCCCCCTTGGTAAAACTGGCTCTGCCGATTTGCAAACTCAAATTCTTCAGAAAATGCCATTTTCTACATTTCAGCAATATTTTTTGTGATTTTTCTTCATTTTTTCGAGATTTTTGTTCTGGTAGCTACGGTGCTTGGTTTGACTTGCAATTTTTTCCCCCGACTTCTAAGACATTGAACTTGATGGGAAAAATAGCTGGAGCAGTTGGCATGGTCTGAGTTGAGAGTTTCAAAAAAATTTTGGACTGATTTTTAGTCAAACTTCAGAGGACCATAACTTTTGCTCTGGTTATCAGAATCACTATTATTTTATATGCATTTCGGGTGAAATTTGATTTCCCACCTTGTTGGAATTGGCTTTGCTGGTTTGCAAACTCAAATTCTCCAGAAAATGCCATTTTCTACATTTCAGTAACGTTTTTTGTGATTTTTCTTCATTTTTTAAGATTTTTGTTCTAGTACCTACGGTGCTTGTTTTGACTTAAAACTTTTTACCCCGACTTCTAAGACATTGAACTTGATGGGAAAAATAGCTGGAGCAGTTGGTATGGTCTGAGTTGAGAGTTTCAAAAACAATTTGGACTGATTTTTAGTCAAACTTTAGAGGACCATAACTTTTGCTCTAGTTATCAGAATCACTATTATTTCATATGCATTTCGGGTGGAATTTGATTTCCCTCCTTGGTAAAACTGGCTCTGCCGATTTGCAAACTCAAATTCTTCAGAAAATGCCATTTTCTACATTTCAGCAATATTTTTTTTGATTTTTCTTCATTTTTCGAGATTTTTGTTCTAGTAGCTTCGGTGCTTGTTTTGACTTGCAATATTTTCCCCCCACTTCTAAGACATTGAACTTGATGGGAAAAATAGCTGGAGCAGTTGGTATGGTCTGAGTTGAGAGTTTTAAAAAAATTTTGGACTGATTTTTAGTCAAACTTCAGAGGACCATAACTTTTGCTCTGGTTATCAGAATCACTATTATTTTATATGCATTTCGGGTGGAATTTGATTTCCCCCTTGGTAAAACTGGCTCTGCCGATTTGCAAACTCAAATTCTTCAGAAAATGCCATTTTCTACATTTCAGCAATATTTTTTGTGATTTTTCTTCATTTTTTCGAGATTTTTGTTCTGGTAGCTACGGTGCTTGGTTTGACTTGCAATTTTTTCCCCCGACTTCTAAGACATTGAACTTGATGGGAAAAATAGCTGGAGCAGTTGGTATGGTCTGAGTTGAGAGTTTCAAAAAAATTTTGGACTGATTTTTAGTCAAACTTCAGAGGACCATAACTTTTGCTCTGGTTATCAGAATCACTATTATTTTATATGCATTTCGGGTGAAATTTGATTTCCCACCTTGTCGGAATTGGCTTTGCTGGTTTGCAAACTCAAATTCTCCAGAAAATGCCATTTTCTACATTTCAGTAACGTTTTTTGTGATTTTTCTTCATTTTTTAAGATTTTTGTTCTAGTACCTACGGTGCTTGTTTTGACTTAAAACTTTTTACCCCGACTTCTAAGACATTGAACTTGATGGGAAAAATAGCTGGAGCAGTTGGTATGGTCTGAGTTGAGAGTTTCAAAAAAAATTTGGACTGATTTTTAGTCAAACTTCAGAGGACCATAACTTTTGCTCTAGTTATCAGAATCACTATTATTTCATATGCATTTCGGGTGGAATTTGATTTCCCTCCTTGGTAAAACTGGCTCTGCCGATTTGCAAACTCAAATTCTTCAGAAAATGCCATTTTCTACATTTCAGCAATATTTTTTTTGATTTTTCTTCATTTTTCGAGATTTTTGTTCTAGTAGCTTCGGTGCTTGTTTTGACTTGCAATATTTTCCCCCCACTTCTAAGACATTGAACATGATGGGAAAAATAGCTGGAGCAGTTGGTATGGTCTGAGTTGAGAGTTTCAAAAAAATTTTGAACTGATTTTTAGTCAAACTTCAAAGGACCATAACTTTTGCTCTGGTTATCAGAATCACTATTATTTTATATGCATTTCGGGTGGAATTTGATTTCCCTCCTTGGTAAAACTGGCTCTGCCGGTTTGCAAACTGAAATTCTTCAGAAAATGCCGTTTTCTACATTTCAGCAATATTTTTTGTGATTTTTCTTCATTTTTTCGAGATTTTTGTTCTGGTAGCTACGGTGCTTGTTTTGACTTGAAATTTTTTCCCCCCACTTCTAAGACATTGAACTTGATGGGAAAAATAGCTGGAGCAGTTGGTATGGTCTGAGTTGAGAGTTTCAAAAAAATTTTGGACTGATTTTTGGTCAAACTTCAGAGGACCATAACTTTTGCTCTGGTTATCAGAATCACTATTATTTTATATGCATTTCGGTTGGAATTTGATTTCCCTCCTTGGTAAAACTGGCTCTGCCGATTTGCAAACTCAAATTCTTCAGAAAATGCCATTTTCTACATTTCAGCAATATTTTTTGTGATTTTTCTTCATTTTTCGAGATTTTTGTTCTCGTAGCTTCGGTGCTTGTTTTGACTTGCAATATTTTCCCCCCACTTCTAAGACATTGAACTTGATGGGAAAAATAGCTGGAGCAGTTGGTATGGTCTGAGTTGAGAGTTTCAAAAAAAATTTGGACTGATCTTTAGTCAAACTTCAGAGGACCATAACTTTTGCTCTGGTTATCAGAATCACTATTATTTTATATGCATTTCGGGTGGAATTTGATTTCCCTCCTTGGTAAAACTGGCTCTGCCGGTTTGCAAACTCAAATTCTTCAGAAAATGCCGTTTTCTACATTTCAGCAATATTTTTTGTGATTTTTCTTCATTTTTTCGAGATTTTTGTTCTGGTAGCTACGGTGCTTGTTTTGACTTGAAATTTTTTCCCCCCACTTCTAAGACATTGAACTTGATGGGAAAAATAGCTGGAGCAGTTGGTATGGTCTGAGTTGAGAGTTTCAAAAAAATTTTGGACTGATTTTTAGTCAAACTTCAGAGGACCATAACTTTTGCTCTAGTTATCAGAATCACTATTATTTTATATGCATTTCGGGTGGAATTTGATTTCCCCCTTGGTAAAACTGGCTCTGCCGATTTGCAAACTCAAATTCTTCAGAAAATGCCATTTTCTACATTTCAGCAATATTTTTTGTGATTTTTCTTCATTTTTTCGAGATTTTTGTTCTGGTAGCTACGGTGCTTGGTTTGACTTGCAATTTTTTCCCCCGACTTCTAAGACATTGAACTTGATGGGAAAAATAGCTGGAGCAGTTGGTATGGTCTGAGTTGAGAGTTTCAAAAAAATTTTGGACTGATTTTTAGTCAAACTTCAGAGGACCATAACTTTTGCTCTGGCTATCAGAATCACTATTATTTTATATGCATTTCGGGTGAAATTTGATTTCCCACCTTGTTGGAATTGGCTTTGCTGGTTTGCAAACTCAAATTCTCCAGAAAATGCCATTTTCTACATTTCAGTAACGTTTTTTGTGATTTTTCTTCATTTTTTAAGATTTTTGTTCTAGTACCTACGGTGCTTGTTTTGACTTAAAACTTTTTACCCCGACTTCTAAGACATTGAACTTGATGGGAAAAATAGCTGGAGCAGTTGGTATGGTCTGAGTTGAGCGTTTCAAAAAAAATTTGGACTGATTTTTAGTCAAACTTTAGAGGACCATAACTTTTGCTCTAGTTATCAGAATCACTATTATTTCATATGCATTTCGGGTGGAATTTGATTTCCCTCCTTGGTAAAACTGGCTCTGCCGATTTGCAAACTCAAATTCTTCAGAAAATGCCATTTTCTACATTTCAGCAATATTTTTTTTGATTTTTCTTCATTTTTCGAGATTTTTGTTCTAGTAGCTTCGGTGCTTGTTTTGACTTGCAATATTTTCCCCCCACTTTTAAGACATTGAACTTGATGGGAAAAATAGCTGGAGCAGTTGGTATGGTCTGAGTTGAGAGTTTCAAAAAAATTTTGAACTGATTTTTAGTCAAACTTCAAAGGACCATAACTTTTGCTCTGGTTATCAGAATCACTATTATTTTATATGCATTTCGGGTGGAATTTGATTTCCCTCCTTGGTAAAACTGGCTCTGCCGATTTGCAAACTCAAATTCTTCAGAAAATGCCATTTTCTACATTTCAGCAATATTTTTTGTGATTTTTCTTCATTTTTCGAGATTTTTGTTCTAGTAGCTACGGTGCTTGTTTTGACTTGCAATATTTTCCCCCCACTTCTAAGACATTGAACTTGATGGGAAAAATAGCTGGAGCAGTTGGTATGGTCTGAGTTGAGAGTTTCAAAAAAATTTTGGACTGATTTTTAGTCAAACTTCAGAGGACCATAACTTTTGCTCTGGTTATCAGAATCACTATTATTTTATTTGCATTTCGGGTGGAATTTGATTTCCCTCCTTGGTAAAACTGGCTCTGCCGATTTGCAAACTCAAATTCTTCAGAAAATGCCATTTTCTACATTTCAGCAATATTTTTTGTGATTTTTCTTCATTTTTTCGAGATTTTTGTTCTGGTAGCTACGGTGCTTGGTTTGACTTGCAATTTTTTCCCCCGACTTCTAAGACATTGAACTTGATGGGAAAAATAGCTGGAGCAGTTGGTATGGTCTGAGTTGAGAGTTTCAAAAAAATTTTGGACTGATTTTTAGTCAAACTTCAGAGGACCATAACTTTTGCTCTGGTTATCAGAATCACTATTATTTTATATGCATTTCGGGTGAAATTTGATTTCCCACCTTGTTGGAATTGGCTTTGCTGGTTTGCAAACTCAAATTCTCCAGAAAATGCCATTTTCTACATTTCAGTAACGTTTTTTGTGATTTTTCTTCATTTTTTAAGATTTTTGTTCTAGTACCTACGGTGCTTGTTTTGACTTAAAACTTTTTACCCCGACTTCTAAGACATTGAACTTGATGGGAAAAATAGCTGGAGCAGTTGGTATGGTCTGAGTTGAGAGTTTCAAAAAAAATTTGGACTGATTTTTAGTCAAACTTCAGAGGACCATAACTTTTGCTCTAGTTATCAGAATCACTATTATTTCATATGCATTTCGGGTGGAATTTGATTTCCCTCCTTGGTAAAACTGGCTCTGCCGATTTGCAAACTCAAATTCTTCAGAAAATGCCATTTTCTACATTTCAGCAATATTTTTTTTGATTTTTCTTCATTTTTCGAGATTTTTGTTCTAGTAGCTTCGGTGCTTGTTTTCACTTGCAATATTTTCCCCCCACTTCTAAGACATTGAACTTGATGGGAAAAATAGCTGGAGCAGTTGGTATGGTCTGAGTTGAGAGTTTCAAAAAAATTTTGAACTGATTTTTAGTCAAACTTCAAAGGACCATAACTTTTGCTCTGGTTATCAGAATCACTATTATTTTATATGCATTTCGGGTGGAATTTGATTTCCCTCCTTGGTAAAACTGGCTCTGCCGATTTGCAAACTCAAATTCTTCAGAAAATGCCATTTTCTACATTTCAGCAATATTTTTTGTGATTTTTCTTCATTTTTCGAGATTTTTGTTCTAGTAGCTACGGTGCTTGTTTTGACTTGCAATATTTTCCCCCCACTTCTAAGACATTGAACTTGATGGGAAAAATAGCTGGAGCAGTTGGTATGGTCTGAGTTGAGAGTTTCAAAAAAATTTTGGACTGATTTTTAGTCAAACTTCAGAGGACCATAACTTTTGCTCTGGTTATCAGAATCACTATTATTTTATATGCATTTCGGGTGGAATTTGATTTCCCTCCTTGGTAAAACTGGCTCTGCCGGTTTGCAAACTCAAATTCTTCAGAAAATGTCGTTTTCTACATTTCAGCAATATTTTTTGTGATTTTTCTTCATTTTTTTGAGATTTTTGTTCTGGTAGCTACGGTGCTTGTTTTGACTTGAAATTTTTTCCCCCCACTTCTAAGACATTGAACTTGATGGGAAAAATAGTTGGAGCAGTTGGTATGGTCTGAGTTGAGAGTTTCAAAAAAATTTTGGACTGATTTTTAGTCAAACTTCAGAGGACCATAACTTTTGCTCTGGTTATCAGAATCACTATTATTTTATATGCATTTCGGGTGGAATTATATTTCCCACCTTGTCGGAATTGGCTTTGCTGGTTTGCAAACTCAAATTCTCCAGAAAATGCCATTTTCTACATTTCAGTAATTTTTTTGTGATTTTTCTTCATTTTTTAAGATTTTTGTTCTAGTACCTACGGCGCTTGTTTTGACTTAAAACTTTTTACCCCCACTTCTAAGACATTGAACTTGATGGGAAAAATAGCTGGAGCAGTTGGTATGGTCTGAGTTGAGAGTTTCAAAAAAATTTTGGACTGATTTTTAGTCAAACTTCAGAGGACCATAACTTTTGCTCTGGTTATCAGAATCACTATTATTTTATATGCATTTCGGGTGAAATTTGATTTCCCACCTTGTCAGAATTGGCTTTGCTAGTTTGCAAACTCAAATTCTCCAGAAAATGCCATTTTCTACATTTCAGTAATGTTTTTTGTGATTTTTCTTCATTTTTTAAGATTTTTGTTCTAGTACCTATGGTGCTTGTTTTGACTTAAAACTTTTTACCCCGACTTCTAAGACATTGAACTTGAAGGGAAAAATAGCTGGAGCAGTTGGTATGGTCTGAGTTGAGAGTTTCAAAAAAATTTTGGACTGATTTTTAGTCAAACTTCAGAGGACCATAACTTTTGCTCTGGTTATCAGAATCACTATTATTTTATATGCATTTCGGGTGAAATTTGATTTCCCACCTTGTCGGAATTGGCTTTGCTGGTTTGCAAACTCAAATTCTCCAGAAAATGCCATTTTCTACATTATAGTAATGTTTTTTGTGATTTTTCTTCATTTTTTAAGATTTTTGTTCTGGTACCTACGGTGCTTGTTTTGACTTAAAACTTTTTACCCCGACTTCTAAGACATTGAACTTGATGGGAAAAATAGCTGGAGCAGTTGGTATGGTCTGAGTTGAGAGTTTCAAAAAAATTTTGGACTGATTTTTAGTCAAACTTCAGAGGACCATAACTTTTGCTCTGGTTATCAGAATCACTATTATTTTATATGCATTTCGGGTGAAATTTGATTTCCCACCTTGTCGGAATTGGCTTTGCTAGTTTGCAAACTCAAATTCTCCAGAAAATGCCATTTTCTACATTTCAGTAATGTTTTTTGTGATTTTTCTTCATTTTTTAAGATTTTTGTTCTAGTACCTATGGTGCTTGTTTTGACTTAAAACTTTTTACCCCGACTTCTAAGACATTGAACTTGAAGGGAAAAATAGCTGGAGCAGTTGGTATGGTCTGAGTTGAGAGTTTCAAAAAAAATTTGGACTGATTTTTAGTCAAACTTCAGAGGACCATAACTTTTGCTCTAGTTATCCGAATCACTATTATTTTATATGCATTTCGGGTGGAATTTGATTTCCCTCCTTGGTAAAACTGGCTCTGCCGATTTGCAAACTCAAATTCTTCAGAAAATGCCATTTTCTACATTTCAGCAATATTTTTTGTGATTTTTCTTCATTTTTCAAGATTTTTGTTCTAGTAGCTACGGTGCTTGTTTTGACTTGCAATATTTTCCCCCCACTTCTAAGACATTGAACTTGATGGGAAAAATAGCTGGAGCAGTTGGTATGGTCTGAGTTGAGAGTTTCAAAAAAAATTTGGACTGATCTTTAGTCAAACTTCAGAGGACCATAACTTTTGCTCTAGTTATCAGAACCACTATTATTTTATATGCATTTCGGGTGGAATTTGATTTCCCTCCTTGGTAAAACTGGCTCTGCCGGTTTGCAAACTGAAATTCTTCAGAAAATGCCGTTTTCTACATTTCAGCAATATTTTTTGTGATTTTTCTTCATTTTTTCGAGATTTTTGTTCTGGTAGCTACGGTGCTTGTTTTGACTTGAAATTTTTTCCCCCCACTTCTAAGACATTGAACTTGATGGGAAAAATAGCTGGAGCAGTTGGTATGGTCTGAGTTGAGAGTTTCAAAAAAATTTTGAACTGATTTTTAGTCAAACTTCAAAGGACCATAACTTTTGCTCTGGTTATCAGAATCACTATTATTTTATATGCATTTCGGGTGGAATTTGATTTCCCTCCTTGGTAAAACTGGCTCTGCCGATTTGCAAACTCAAATTCTTCAGAAAATGCCATTTTCTACATTTCAGCAATATTTTTTGTGATTTTTCTTCATTTTTCGAGATTTTTGTTCTAGTAGCTACGGTGCTTGTTTTGACTTGCAATATTTTCCCCCCACTTCTAAGACATTGAACTTGATGGGAAAAATAGCTGGAGCAGTTGGTATGGTCTGAGTTGAGAGTTTCAAAAAAATTTTGGACTGATTTTTAGTCAAACTTCAGAGGACCATAACTTTTGCTCTGGTTATCAGAATCACTATTATTTTATATGCATTTCGGGTGGAATTTGATTTCCCTCCTTGGTAAAATTGGCTCTGCCGATTTGCAAACTCAAATTCTTCAGAAAATGCCATTTTCTACATTTCAGCAATATTTTTTGTGATTTTTCTTCATTTTTTCGAGATTTTTGTTCTGGTAGCTACGGTGCTTGGTTTGACTTGCAATTTTTTCCCCCGACTTCTAAGACATTGAACTTGATGGGAAAAATAGCTGGAGCAGTTGGTATGGTCTGAGTTGAGAGTTTCAAAAAAATTTTGGACTGATTTTTAGTCAAACTTCAGAGGACCATAACTTTTGCTCTGGTTATCAGAATCACTATTATTTTATATGCATTTCGGGTGAAATTTGATTTCCCACCTTGTTGGAATTGGCTTTGCTGGTTTGCAAACTCAAATTCTCCAGAAAATGCCATTTTCTACATTTCAGTAACGTTTTTTGTGATTTTTCTTCATTTTTTAAGATTTTTGTTCTAGTACCTACGGTGCTTGTTTTGACTTAAAACTTTTTACCCCGACTTCTAAGACATTGAACTTGATGGGAAAAATAGCTGGAGCAGTTGGTATGGTCTGAGTTGAGAGTTTCAAAAAAAATTTGGACTGATTTTTAGTCAAACTTCAGAGGACCATAACTTTTGCTCTAGTTATCAGAATCACTATTATTTTATATGCATTTCGGGTGGAATTTGATTTCCCTCCTTGGTAAAACTGGCTCTGCCGGTTTGCAAACTCAAATTCTTCAGAAAATGCCGTTTTCTACATTTCAGCAATATTTTTTGTGATTTTTCTTCATTTTTTCGAGATTTTTGTTCTGGTAGCTACGGTGCTTGTTTTGACTTGAAATTTTTTCCCCCCACTTCTAAGACATTGAACTTGATGGGAAAAATAGCTGGAGCAGTTGGTATGGTCTGAGTTGAGAGTTTCAAAAAAATTTTGGACTGATTTTTAGTCAAACTTCAGAGGACCATAACTTTTGCTCTGGTTATCAGAATCACTATTATTTTATATGCATTTCGGGTGAAATTTGATTTCCCACCTTGTCGGAATTGGCTTTGCTAGTTTGCAAACTCAAATTCTCCAGAAAATGCCATTTTCTACATTTCAGTAATGTTTTTTGTGATTTTTCTTCATTTTTTAAGATTTTTGTTCTGGTACCTATGGTGCTTGTTTTGACTTAAAACTTTTTACCCCGACTTCTAAGACATTGAACTTGATGGGAAAAATAGCTGGAGCAGTTGGTATGGTCTGAGTTGAGAGTTTCAAAAAAAATTTGGACTGATTTTTAGTCAAACTTCAGAGGACCATAACTTTTGCTCTGGTTATCAGAATCACTATTATTTTATATGCATTTCGGGTGGAATTTGATTTCCCTCCTTGGTAAAACTGGCTCTGCTGATTTGCAAACTCAAATTCTTCAGAAAATGCCATTTTCTACATTTCAGCAATATTTTTTGTGATTTTTCTTCATTTTTCGAGATTTTTGTTCTCGTACCTATGGTGCTTGTTTTGACTTAAAACTTTTTACCCCGACTTCTAAGACATTGAACTTGAAGGGAAAAATAGCTGGAGCAGTTGGTATGGTCTGAGTTGAGAGTTTCAAAAAAATTTTGGACTGATTTTTAGTCAAACTTCAGAGGACCATAACTTTTGCTCTGGTTATCAGAATCACTATTATTTTATATGCATTTCGGGTGAAATTTGATTTCCCACCTTGTCGGAATTGGCTTTGCTGGTTTGCAAACTCAAATTCTCCAGAAAATGCCATTTTCTACATTATAGTAATGTTTTTTGTGATTTTTCTTCATTTTTTAAGATTTTTGTTCTGGTACCTACGGTGCTTGTTTTGACTTAAAACTTTTTACCCCGACTTCTAAGACATTGAACTTGATGGGAAAAATAGCTGGAGCAGTTGGTATGGTCTGAGTTGAGAGTTTCAAAAAAATTTTGGACTGATTTTTAGTCAAACTTCAGAGGACCATAACTTTTGCTCTGGTTATCAGAATCACTATTATTTTATATGCATTTCGGGTGAAATTTGATTTCCCACCTTGTCGGAATTGGCTTTGCTAGTTTGCAAACTCAAATTCTCCAGAAAATGCCATTTTCTACATTTCAGTAATGTTTTTTGTGATTTTTCTTCATTTTTTAAGATTTTTGTTCTAGTACCTATGGTGCTTGTTTTGACTTAAAACTTTTTACCCCGACTTCTAAGACATTGAACTTGAAGGGAAAAATAGCTGGAGCAGTTGGTATGGTCTGAGTTGAGAGTTTCAAAAAAAATTTGGACTGATTTTTAGTCAAACTTCAGAGGACCATAACTTTTGCTCTAGTTATCCGAATCACTATTATTTTATATGCATTTCGGGTGGAATTTGATTTCCCTCCTTGGTAAAACTGGCTCTGCCGATTTGCAAACTCAAATTCTTCAGAAAATGCCATTTTCTACATTTCAGCAATATTTTTTGTGATTTTTCTTCATTTTTCAAGATTTTTGTTCTAGTAGCTACGGTGCTTGTTTTGACTTGCAATATTTTCCCCCCACTTCTAAGACATTGAACTTGATGGGAAAAATAGCTGGAGCAGTTGGTATGGTCTGAGTTGAGAGTTTCAAAAAAAATTTGGACTGATCTTTAGTCAAACTTCAGAGGACCATAACTTTTGCTCTAGTTATCAGAACCACTATTATTTTATATGCATTTCGGGTGGAATTTGATTTCCCTCCTTGGTAAAACTGGCTCTGCCGATTTGCAAACTCAAATTCTTCAGAAAATGCCATTTTCTACATTTCAGCAATATTTTTTTTGATTTTTCTTCATTTTTCGAGATTTTTGTTCTAGTAGCTTCGGTGCTTGTTTTCACTTGCAATATTTTCCCCCCACTTCTAAGACATTGAACTTGATGGGAAAAATAGCTGGAGCAGTTGGTATGGTCTGAGTTGAGAGTTTCAAAAAAATTTTGAACTGATTTTTAGTCAAACTTCAAAGGACCATAACTTTTGCTCTGGTTATCAGAATCACTATTATTTTATATGCATTTCGGGTGGAATTTGATTTCCCTCCTTGGTAAAACTGGCTCTGCCGATTTGCAAACTCAAATTCTTCAGAAAATGCCATTTTCTACATTTCAGCAATATTTTTTGTGATTTTTCTTCATTTTTCGAGATTTTTGTTCTAGTAGCTACGGTGCTTGTTTTGACTTGCAATATTTTCCCCCCACTTCTAAGACATTGAACTTGATGGGAAAAATAGCTGGAGCAGTTGGTATGGTCTGAGTTGAGAGTTTCAAAAAAATTTTGGACTGATTTTTAGTCAAACTTCAGAGGACCATAACTTTTGCTCTGGTTATCAGAATCACTATTATTTTATATGCATTTCGGGTGGAATTTGATTTCCCTCCTTGGTAAAACTGGCTCTGCCGGTTTGCAAACTCAAATTCTTCAGAAAATGTCGTTTTCTACATTTCAGCAATATTTTTTGTGATTTTTCTTCATTTTTTTGAGATTTTTGTTCTGGTAGCTACGGTGCTTGTTTTGACTTGAAATTTTTTCCCCCCACTTCTAAGACATTGAACTTGATGGGAAAAATAGTTGGAGCAGTTGGTATGGTCTGAGTTGAGAGTTTCAAAAAAATTTTGGACTGATTTTTAGTCAAACTTCAGAGGACCATAACTTTTGCTCTGGTTATCAGAATCACTATTATTTTATATGCATTTCGGGTGGAATTATATTTCCCACCTTGTCGGAATTGGCTTTGCTGGTTTGCAAACTCAAATTCTCCAGAAAATGCCATTTTCTACATTTCAGTAATTTTTTTGTGATTTTTCTTCATTTTTTAAGATTTTTGTTCTAGTACCTACGGCGCTTGTTTTGACTTAAAACTTTTTACCCCCACTTCTAAGACATTGAACTTGATGGGAAAAATAGCTGGAGCAGTTGGTATGGTCTGAGTTGAGAGTTTCAAAAAAATTTTGGACTGATTTTTAGTCAAACTTCAGAGGACCATAACTTTTGCTCTGGTTATCAGAATCACTATTATTTTATATGCATTTCGGGTGAAATTTGATTTCCCACCTTGTCAGAATTGGCTTTGCTAGTTTGCAAACTCAAATTCTCCAGAAAATGCCATTTTCTACATTTCAGTAATGTTTTTTGTGATTTTTCTTCATTTTTTAAGATTTTTGTTCTAGTACCTATGGTGCTTGTTTTGACTTAAAACTTTTTACCCCGACTTCTAAGACATTGAACTTGAAGGGAAAAATAGCTGGAGCAGTTGGTATGGTCTGAGTTGAGAGTTTCAAAAAAATTTTGGACTGATTTTTAGTCAAACTTCAGAGGACCATAACTTTTGCTCTGGTTATCAGAATCACTATTATTTTATATGCATTTCGGGTGAAATTTGATTTCCCACCTTGTCGGAATTGGCTTTGCTGGTTTGCAAACTCAAATTCTCCAGAAAATGCCATTTTCTACATTATAGTAATGTTTTTTGTGATTTTTCTTCATTTTTTAAGATTTTTGTTCTGGTACCTACGGTGCTTGTTTTGACTTAAAACTTTTTACCCCGACTTCTAAGACATTGAACTTGATGGGAAAAATAGCTGGAGCAGTTGGTATGGTCTGAGTTGAGAGTTTCAAAAAAATTTTGGACTGATTTTTAGTCAAACTTCAGAGGACCATAACTTTTGCTCTGGTTATCAGAATCACTATTATTTTATATGCATTTCGGGTGAAATTTGATTTCCCACCTTGTCGGAATTGGCTTTGCTAGTTTGCAAACTCAAATTCTCCAGAAAATGCCATTTTCTACATTTCAGTAATGTTTTTTGTGATTTTTCTTCATTTTTTAAGATTTTTGTTCTAGTACCTATGGTGCTTGTTTTGACTTAAAACTTTTTACCCCGACTTCTAAGACATTGAACTTGAAGGGAAAAATAGCTGGAGCAGTTGGTATGGTCTGAGTTGAGAGTTTCAAAAAAAATTTGGACTGATTTTTAGTCAAACTTCAGAGGACCATAACTTTTGCTCTAGTTATCCGAATCACTATTATTTTATATGCATTTCGGGTGAAATTTGATTTCCCACCTTGTTGGAATTGGCTTTGCTGGTTTGCAAACTCAAATTCTCCAGAAAATGCCATTTTCTACATTTCAGTAACGTTTTTTGTGATTTTTCTTCATTTTTTAAGATTTTTGTTCTAGTACCTACGGTGCTTGTTTTGACTTAAAACTTTTTACCCCGACTTCTAAGACATTGAACTTGATGGGAAAAATAGCTGGAGCAGTTGGTATGGTCTGAGTTGAGAGTTTCAAAAAAAATTTGGACTGATTTTTAGTCAAACTTCAGAGGACCATAACTTTTGCTCTAGTTATCAGAATCACTATTATTTCATATGCATTTCGGGTGGAATTTGATTTCCCTCCTTGGTAAAACTGGCTCTGCCGATTTGCAAACTCAAATTCTTCAGAAAATGCCATTTTCTACATTTCAGCAATATTTTTTTTGATTTTTCTTCATTTTTCGAGATTTTTGTTCTAGTAGCTTCGGTGCTTGTTTTCACTTGCAATATTTTCCCCCCACTTCTAAGACATTGAACTTGATGGGAAAAATAGCTGGAGCAGTTGGTATGGTCTGAGTTGAGAGTTTCAAAAAAATTTTGAACTGATTTTTAGTCAAACTTCAAAGGACCATAACTTTTGCTCTGGTTATCAGAATCACTATTATTTTATATGCATTTCGGGTGGAATTTGATTTCCCTCCTTGGTAAAACTGGCTCTGCCGATTTGCAAACTCAAATTCTTCAGAAAATGCCATTTTCTACATTTCAGCAATATTTTTTGTGATTTTTCTTCATTTTTCGAGATTTTTGTTCTAGTAGCTACGGTGCTTGTTTTGACTTGCAATATTTTCCCCCCACTTCTAAGACATTGAACTTGATGGGAAAAATAGCTGGAGCAGTTGGTATGGTCTGAGTTGAGAGTTTCAAAAAAATTTTGGAC
The DNA here is from genome assembly GCF_037176805.1 of Vigna unguiculata. NCBI lineage: Eukaryota > Viridiplantae > Streptophyta > Magnoliopsida > Fabales > Fabaceae > Vigna > Vigna unguiculata. The sequence goes on along the minus strand of NW_028196645.1, from coordinate 68,324 downwards.
TGATTTTTAGTCAAACTTCAGAGGACCATAACTTTTGCTCTGGTTATCAGAATCACTATTATTTTATATGCATTTCGGGTGGAATTTGATTTCCCTCCTTGGTAAAACTGGCTCTGCCGGTTTGCAAACTCAAATTCTTCAGAAAATGTCGTTTTCTACATTTCAGCAATATTTTTTGTGATTTTTCTTCATTTTTTTGAGATTTTTGTTCTGGTAGCTACGGTGCTTGTTTTGACTTGAAATTTTTTCCCCCCACTTCTAAGACATTGAACTTGATGGGAAAAATAGTTGGAGCAGTTGGTATGGTCTGAGTTGAGAGTTTCAAAAAAATTTTGGACTGATTTTTAGTCAAACTTCAGAGGACCATAACTTTTGCTCTGGTTATCAGAATCACTATTATTTTATATGCATTTCGGGTGGAATTATATTTCCCACCTTGTCGGAATTGGCTTTGCTGGTTTGCAAACTCAAATTCTCCAGAAAATGCCATTTTCTACATTTCAGTAATTTTTTTGTGATTTTTCTTCATTTTTTAAGATTTTTGTTCTAGTACCTACGGCGCTTGTTTTGACTTAAAACTTTTTACCCCCACTTCTAAGACATTGAACTTGATGGGAAAAATAGCTGGAGCAGTTGGTATGGTCTGAGTTGAGAGTTTCAAAAAAATTTTGGACTGATTTTTAGTCAAACTTCAGAGGACCATAACTTTTGCTCTGGTTATCAGAATCACTATTATTTTATATGCATTTCGGGTGAAATTTGATTTCCCACCTTGTCAGAATTGGCTTTGCTAGTTTGCAAACTCAAATTCTCCAGAAAATGCCATTTTCTACATTTCAGTAATGTTTTTTGTGATTTTTCTTCATTTTTTAAGATTTTTGTTCTAGTACCTATGGTGCTTGTTTTGACTTAAAACTTTTTACCCCGACTTCTAAGACATTGAACTTGAAGGGAAAAATAGCTGGAGCAGTTGGTATGGTCTGAGTTGAGAGTTTCAAAAAAATTTTGGACTGATTTTTAGTCAAACTTCAGAGGACCATAACTTTTGCTCTGGTTATCAGAATCACTATTATTTTATATGCATTTCGGGTGAAATTTGATTTCCCACCTTGTCGGAATTGGCTTTGCTGGTTTGCAAACTCAAATTCTCCAGAAAATGCCATTTTCTACATTATAGTAATGTTTTTTGTGATTTTTCTTCATTTTTTAAGATTTTTGTTCTGGTACCTACGGTGCTTGTTTTGACTTAAAACTTTTTACCCCGACTTCTAAGACATTGAACTTGATGGGAAAAATAGCTGGAGCAGTTGGTATGGTCTGAGTTGAGAGTTTCAAAAAAATTTTGGACTGATTTTTAGTCAAACTTCAGAGGACCATAACTTTTGCTCTGGTTATCAGAATCACTATTATTTTATATGCATTTCGGGTGAAATTTGATTTCCCACCTTGTCGGAATTGGCTTTGCTAGTTTGCAAACTCAAATTCTCCAGAAAATGCCATTTTCTACATTTCAGTAATGTTTTTTGTGATTTTTCTTCATTTTTTAAGATTTTTGTTCTAGTACCTATGGTGCTTGTTTTGACTTAAAACTTTTTACCCCGACTTCTAAGACATTGAACTTGAAGGGAAAAATAGCTGGAGCAGTTGGTATGGTCTGAGTTGAGAGTTTCAAAAAAAATTTGGACTGATTTTTAGTCAAACTTCAGAGGACCATAACTTTTGCTCTAGTTATCCGAATCACTATTATTTTATATGCATTTCGGGTGGAATTTGATTTCCCTCCTTGGTAAAACTGGCTCTGCCGATTTGCAAACTCAAATTCTTCAGAAAATGCCATTTTCTACATTTCAGCAATATTTTTTGTGATTTTTCTTCATTTTTCAAGATTTTTGTTCTAGTAGCTACGGTGCTTGTTTTGACTTGCAATATTTTCCCCCCACTTCTAAGACATTGAACTTGATGGGAAAAATAGCTGGAGCAGTTGGTATGGTCTGAGTTGAGAGTTTCAAAAAAAATTTGGACTGATCTTTAGTCAAACTTCAGAGGACCATAACTTTTGCTCTAGTTATCAGAACCACTATTATTTTATATGCATTTCGGGTGGAATTTGATTTCCCTCCTTGGTAAAACTGGCTCTGCCGATTTGCAAACTCAAATTCTTCAGAAAATGCCATTTTCTACATTTCAGCAATATTTTTTTTGATTTTTCTTCATTTTTCGAGATTTTTGTTCTAGTAGCTTCGGTGCTTGTTTTCACTTGCAATATTTTCCCCCCACTTCTAAGACATTGAACTTGATGGGAAAAATAGCTGGAGCAGTTGGTATGGTCTGAGTTGAGAGTTTCAAAAAAATTTTGAACTGATTTTTAGTCAAACTTCAAAGGACCATAACTTTTGCTCTGGTTATCAGAATCACTATTATTTTATATGCATTTCGGGTGGAATTTGATTTCCCTCCTTGGTAAAACTGGCTCTGCCGATTTGCAAACTCAAATTCTTCAGAAAATGCCATTTTCTACATTTCAGCAATATTTTTTGTGATTTTTCTTCATTTTTCGAGATTTTTGTTCTAGTAGCTACGGTGCTTGTTTTGACTTGCAATATTTTCCCCCCACTTCTAAGACATTGAACTTGATGGGAAAAATAGCTGGAGCAGTTGGTATGGTCTGAGTTGAGAGTTTCAAAAAAATTTTGGACTGATTTTTAGTCAAACTTCAGAGGACCATAACTTTTGCTCTGGTTATCAGAATCACTATTATTTTATATGCATTTCGGGTGGAATTTGATTTCCCTCCTTGGTAAAACTGGCTCTGCCGGTTTGCAAACTCAAATTCTTCAGAAAATGTCGTTTTCTACATTTCAGCAATATTTTTTGTGATTTTTCTTCATTTTTTTGAGATTTTTGTTCTGGTAGCTACGGTGCTTGTTTTGACTTGAAATTTTTTCCCCCCACTTCTAAGACATTGAACTTGATGGGAAAAATAGTTGGAGCAGTTGGTATGGTCTGAGTTGAGAGTTTCAAAAAAATTTTGGACTGATTTTTAGTCAAACTTCAGAGGACCATAACTTTTGCTCTGGTTATCAGAATCACTATTATTTTATATGCATTTCGGGTGGAATTATATTTCCCACCTTGTCGGAATTGGCTTTGCTGGTTTGCAAACTCAAATTCTCCAGAAAATGCCATTTTCTACATTTCAGTAATTTTTTTGTGATTTTTCTTCATTTTTTAAGATTTTTGTTCTAGTACCTACGGCGCTTGTTTTGACTTAAAACTTTTTACCCCCACTTCTAAGACATTGAACTTGATGGGAAAAATAGCTGGAGCAGTTGGTATGGTCTGAGTTGAGAGTTTCAAAAAAATTTTGGACTGATTTTTAGTCAAACTTCAGAGGACCATAACTTTTGCTCTGGTTATCAGAATCACTATTATTTTATATGCATTTCGGGTGAAATTTGATTTCCCACCTTGTCAGAATTGGCTTTGCTAGTTTGCAAACTCAAATTCTCCAGAAAATGCCATTTTCTACATTTCAGTAATGTTTTTTGTGATTTTTCTTCATTTTTTAAGATTTTTGTTCTAGTACCTATGGTGCTTGTTTTGACTTAAAACTTTTTACCCCGACTTCTAAGACATTGAACTTGAAGGGAAAAATAGCTGGAGCAGTTGGTATGGTCTGAGTTGAGAGTTTCAAAAAAATTTTGGACTGATTTTTAGTCAAACTTCAGAGGACCATAACTTTTGCTCTGGTTATCAGAATCACTATTATTTTATATGCATTTCGGGTGAAATTTGATTTCCCACCTTGTCGGAATTGGCTTTGCTGGTTTGCAAACTCAAATTCTCCAGAAAATGCCATTTTCTACATTATAGTAATGTTTTTTGTGATTTTTCTTCATTTTTTAAGATTTTTGTTCTGGTACCTACGGTGCTTGTTTTGACTTAAAACTTTTTACCCCGACTTCTAAGACATTGAACTTGATGGGAAAAATAGCTGGAGCAGTTGGTATGGTCTGAGTTGAGAGTTTCAAAAAAATTTTGGACTGATTTTTAGTCAAACTTCAGAGGACCATAACTTTTGCTCTGGTTATCAGAATCACTATTATTTTATATGCATTTCGGGTGAAATTTGATTTCCCACCTTGTCGGAATTGGCTTTGCTAGTTTGCAAACTCAAATTCTCCAGAAAATGCCATTTTCTACATTTCAGTAATGTTTTTTGTGATTTTTCTTCATTTTTTAAGATTTTTGTTCTAGTACCTATGGTGCTTGTTTTGACTTAAAACTTTTTACCCCGACTTCTAAGACATTGAACTTGAAGGGAAAAATAGCTGGAGCAGTTGGTATGGTCTGAGTTGAGAGTTTCAAAAAAAATTTGGACTGATTTTTAGTCAAACTTCAGAGGACCATAACTTTTGCTCTAGTTATCCGAATCACTATTATTTTATATGCATTTCGGGTGGAATTTGATTTCCCTCCTTGGTAAAACTGGCTCTGCCGATTTGCAAACTCAAATTCTTCAGAAAATGCCATTTTCTACATTTCAGCAATATTTTTTGTGATTTTTCTTCATTTTTCAAGATTTTTGTTCTAGTAGCTACGGTGCTTGTTTTGACTTGCAATATTTTCCCCCCACTTCTAAGACATTGAACTTGATGGGAAAAATAGCTGGAGCAGTTGGTATGGTCTGAGTTGAGAGTTTCAAAAAAAATTTGGACTGATCTTTAGTCAAACTTCAGAGGACCATAACTTTTGCTCTAGTTATCAGAACCACTATTATTTTATATGCATTTCGGGTGGAATTTGATTTCCCTCCTTGGTAAAACTGGCTCTGCCGGTTTGCAAACTGAAATTCTTCAGAAAATGCCGTTTTCTACATTTCAGCAATATTTTTTGTGATTTTTCTTCATTTTTTCGAGATTTTTGTTCTGGTAGCTACGGTGCTTGTTTTGACTTGAAATTTTTTCCCCCCACTTCTAAGACATTGAACTTGATGGGAAAAATAGCTGGAGCAGTTGGTATGGTCTGAGTTGAGAGTTTCAAAAAAATTTTGAACTGATTTTTAGTCAAACTTCAAAGGACCATAACTTTTGCTCTGGTTATCAGAATCACTATTATTTTATATGCATTTCGGGTGGAATTTGATTTCCCTCCTTGGTAAAACTGGCTCTGCCGATTTGCAAACTCAAATTCTTCAGAAAATGCCATTTTCTACATTTCAGCAATATTTTTTGTGATTTTTCTTCATTTTTCGAGATTTTTGTTCTAGTAGCTACGGTGCTTGTTTTGACTTGCAATATTTTCCCCCCACTTCTAAGACATTGAACTTGATGGGAAAAATAGCTGGAGCAGTTGGTATGGTCTGAGTTGAGAGTTTCAAAAAAATTTTGGACTGATTTTTAGTCAAACTTCAGAGGACCATAACTTTTGCTCTGGTTATCAGAATCACTATTATTTTATATGCATTTCGGGTGGAATTTGATTTCCCTCCTTGGTAAAATTGGCTCTGCCGATTTGCAAACTCAAATTCTTCAGAAAATGCCATTTTCTACATTTCAGCAATATTTTTTGTGATTTTTCTTCATTTTTTCGAGATTTTTGTTCTGGTAGCTACGGTGCTTGGTTTGACTTGCAATTTTTTCCCCCGACTTCTAAGACATTGAACTTGATGGGAAAAATAGCTGGAGCAGTTGGTATGGTCTGAGTTGAGAGTTTCAAAAAAATTTTGGACTGATTTTTAGTCAAACTTCAGAGGACCATAACTTTTGCTCTGGTTATCAGAATCACTATTATTTTATATGCATTTCGGGTGAAATTTGATTTCCCACCTTGTTGGAATTGGCTTTGCTGGTTTGCAAACTCAAATTCTCCAGAAAATGCCATTTTCTACATTTCAGTAACGTTTTTTGTGATTTTTCTTCATTTTTTAAGATTTTTGTTCTAGTACCTACGGTGCTTGTTTTGACTTAAAACTTTTTACCCCGACTTCTAAGACATTGAACTTGATGGGAAAAATAGCTGGAGCAGTTGGTATGGTCTGAGTTGAGAGTTTCAAAAAAAATTTGGACTGATTTTTAGTCAAACTTCAGAGGACCATAACTTTTGCTCTAGTTATCAGAATCACTATTATTTTATATGCATTTCGGGTGGAATTTGATTTCCCTCCTTGGTAAAACTGGCTCTGCCGGTTTGCAAACTCAAATTCTTCAGAAAATGCCGTTTTCTACATTTCAGCAATATTTTTTGTGATTTTTCTTCATTTTTTCGAGATTTTTGTTCTGGTAGCTACGGTGCTTGTTTTGACTTGAAATTTTTTCCCCCCACTTCTAAGACATTGAACTTGATGGGAAAAATAGCTGGAGCAGTTGGTATGGTCTGAGTTGAGAGTTTCAAAAAAATTTTGGACTGATTTTTAGTCAAACTTCAGAGGACCATAACTTTTGCTCTGGTTATCAGAATCACTATTATTTTATATGCATTTCGGGTGAAATTTGATTTCCCACCTTGTCGGAATTGGCTTTGCTAGTTTGCAAACTCAAATTCTCCAGAAAATGCCATTTTCTACATTTCAGTAATGTTTTTTGTGATTTTTCTTCATTTTTTAAGATTTTTGTTCTGGTACCTATGGTGCTTGTTTTGACTTAAAACTTTTTCCCCCCACTTCTAAGACATTGAACTTGATGGGAAAAATAGCTGGAGCAGTTGGTATGGTCTGAGTTGAGAGTTTCAAAAAAATTTTGGACTGATTTTTAGTCAAACTTCAGAGGACCATAACTTTTGCTCTGGTTATCAGAATCACTATTATTTTATATGCATTTCGGGTGAAATTTGATTTCCCACCTTGTCGGAATTGGCTTTGCTAGTTTGCAAACTCAAATTCTCCAGAAAATGCCATTTTCTACATTTCAGTAATGTTTTTTGTGATTTTTCTTCATTTTTTAAGATTTTTGTTCTGGTACCTATGGTGCTTGTTTTGACTTAAAACTTTTTACCCCGACTTCTAAGACATTGAACTTGATGGGAAAAATAGCTGGAGCAGTTGGTATGGTCTGAGTTGAGAGTTTCAAAAAAAATTTGGACTGATTTTTAGTCAAACTTCAGAGGACCATAACTTTTGCTCTGGTTATCAGAATCACTATTATTTTATATGCATTTCGGGTGGAATTTGATTTCCCTCCTTGGTAAAACTGGCTCTGCTGATTTGCAAACTCAAATTCTTCAGAAAATGCCATTTTCTACATTTCAGCAATATTTTTTGTGATTTTTCTTCATTTTTCGAGATTTTTGTTCTAGTAGCTACGGTGCTTGTTTTGACTTGCAATTTTTTCCCCCGACTTCTAAGACATTGAACTTGATGGGAAAAATAGCTGGAGCAGTTGGTATGGTCTGAGTTGAGAGTTTCAAAAAAATTTTGGACTGATTTTTAGTCAAACTTCAGAGGACCATAACTTTTGCTCTGGTTATCAGAATCACTATTATTTTATATGCATTTCGGGTGAAATTTGATTTCCCACCTTGTTGGAATTGGCTTTGCTGGTTTGCAAACTCAAATTCTCCAGAAAATGCCATTTTCTACATTTCAGTAACGTTTTTTGTGATTTTTCTTCATTTTTTAAGATTTTTGTTCTGGTACCTACGGTGCTTGTTTTGACTTAAAACTTTTTACCCCGACTTCTAAGACATTGAACTTGATGGGAAAAATAGCTGGAGCAGTTGGTATGGTCTGAGTTGAGAGTTTCAAAAAAATTTTGGACTGATTTTTAGTCAAACTTCAGAGGACCATAACTTTTGCTCTGGTTATCAGAATCACTATTATTTTATATGCATTTCGGGTGAAATTTGATTTCCCACCTTGTCGGAATTGGCTTTGCTAGTTTGCAAACTCAAATTCTCCAGAAAATGCCATTTTCTACATTTCAGTAATGTTTTTTGTGATTTTTCTTCATTTTTTAAGATTTTTGTTCTAGTACCTATGGTGCTTGTTTTGACTTAAAACTTTTTACCCCGACTTCTAAGACATTGAACTTGATGGGAAAAATAGCTGGAGCAGTTGGTATGGTCTGAGTTGAGAGTTTCAAAAAAATTTTGGACTGATTTTTAGTCAAACTTCAGAGGACCATAACTTTTGCTCTGGTTATCAGAATCACTATTATTTTATATGCATTTCGGGTGAAATTTGATTTCCCACCTTGTCGGAATTGGCTTTGCTAGTTTGCAAACTCAAATTCTCCAGAAAATGCCATTTTCTACATTTCAGTAATGTTTTTTGTGATTTTTCTTCATTTTTTAAGATTTTTGTTCTGGTACCTATGGTGCTTGTTTTGACTTAAAACTTTTTACCCCGACTTCTAAGACATTGAACTTGATGGGAAAAATAGCTGGAGCAGTTGGTATGGTCTGAGTTGAGAGTTTCAAAAAAAATTTGGACTGATTTTTAGTCAAACTTCAGAGGACCATAACTTTTGCTCTGGTTATCAGAATCACTATTATTTTATATGCATTTCGGGTGGAATTTGATTTCCCTCCTTGGTAAAACTGGCTCTGCTGATTTGCAAACTCAAATTCTTCAGAAAATGCCATTTTCTACATTTCAGCAATATTTTTTGTGATTTTTCTTCATTTTTCGAGATTTTTGTTCTAGTAGCTACGGTGCTTGTTTTGACTTGCAATATTTTCCCCCCACTTCTAAGACATTGAACCTGATGGGAAAAATAGCTGGAGCAGTTGGTATGGTCTGAGTTGAGAGTTTCAAAAAAAATTTGGACTAATCTTTAGTCAAACTTCAGAGGACCATAACTTTTGCTCTGGTTATCAGAATCACTATTATTTTATATGCATTTCGGGTGGAATTTTATTTCCCTCCTTGGTAAAACTGGCTCTGCCGGTTTGCAAATTCAAATTCTTCAGAAAATGCCGTTTTCTACATTTCAGCAATATTTTTTGTGATTTTTCTTCATTTTTTCGAGATTTTTGTTCTGGTAGCTACGGTGCTTGTTTTGACTTGAAATTTTTTCCCCCCATTTCAAGACATTGAACTTGATGGGAAAAATAGCTGGAGCAGTTGGTATGGTCTGAGTTGAGAGTTTCAAAAAAATTTTGGACTGATTTTTAGTCAAACTTCAGAGGACCATAACTTTTGCTCTGGTTATCAGAATCACTATTATTTTATATGCATTTCGGGTGGAATTTGATTTCCCTCCTTGGTAAAACTGGCTCTGCCGATTTGCAAACTCAAATTCTTCAGAAAATGCCATTTTCTACATTTCAGCAATATTTTTTGTGATTTTTCTTCATTTTTTCGAGATTTTTTTTCTGGTAGCTACGGTGCTTGTTTTGACATGAAATTTTTTCCCCCCACTTCTAAGACATTGAACTTGATGGGAAAAATAGTTGAAGCAGTTGGTATGGTCTGAGTTGAGAGTTTCAAAAAAATTTTGGACTGATTTTTAGTCAAACTTCAGAGGACCATAACTTTTGCTCTGGTTATCAGAATCACTATTATTTTATATGCATTTCGGGTGGAATTATATTTCCCACCTTGTCGGAATTGGCTTTGCTGGTTTGCAAACTCAAATTCTCCAGAAAATGCCATTTTCTACATTTCAGTAATTTTTTTGTGATTTTTCTTCATTTTTTAAGATTTTTGTTCTGGTACCTACCGCGCTTGTTTTGACTTAAAACTTTTTACCCCCACTTCTAAGACATTGAACTTGATGGGAAAAATAGCTGGAGCAGTTGGTATGGTCTGAGTTGAGAGTTTCAAAAAAATTTTGGACTGATTTTTAGTCAAACTTCAGAGGACCATAACTTTTGCTCTGGTTATCAGAATCACTATTATTTTATATGCATTTCGGGTGAAATTTGATTTCCCACCTTGTCAGAATTGGCTTTGCTAGTTTGCAAACTCAAATTCTCCAGAAAATGCCATTTTCTACATTTCAGTAATGTTTTTTGTGATTTTTCTTCATTTTTTAAGATTTTTGTTCTGGTACCTATGGTGCTTGTTTTGACTTAAAACTTTTTACCCCGACTTCTAAGACATTGAACTTGATGGGAAAAATAGCTGGAGCAGTTGGTATGGTCTGAGTTGAGTGTTTCAAAAAAAATTTGGACTGATTTTTAGTCAAACTTCAGAGGACCATAACTTTTGCTCTAGTTATCAAAATCACTATTATTTCATATGCATTTCGGGTGGAATTTGATTTCCCTCCTTGGTAAAACTGGCTCTGCTGATTTGCAAACTCAAATTCTTCAGAAAATGCCATTTTCTACATTTCAGCAATATTTTTTGTGATTTTTCTTCATTTTTCGAGATTTTTGTTCTAGTAGCTAATGTGCTTGTTTTGACTTGCAATATTTCCTCCCCACTTCTAAGACATTGAACTTGATGGGAAAAATAGCTGGAGCAGTTGGTATGGTCTGAGTTGAGAGTTTCAAAAAAATTTTGGACTGATTTTTAGTCAAACTTCAGAGGACCATAACTTTTGCTCTGGTTATCAGAATCACTATTATTTTATATGCATTTCGGGTGGAATTTGATTTCCCTCCTTGGTAAAACTGGCTCTGCCAATTTGCAAACTCAAATTCTTCAGAAAATGCCATTTTCTACATTTCAGCAATATTTTTTGTGATTTTTCTTCATTTTTCGAGATTTTTGTTCTAGTAGCTACGGTGCTTGTTTTGACTTGCAATATTTTCCCCCCACTTCTTAGACATTGAACTTGATGGGAAAAATAGCTGGAGCAGTTGGTATGGTCTGAGTTGAGAGTTTCAAAAAAAATTTGGACTAATCTTTAGTCAAACTTCAGAGGACCATAACTTTTGCTCTGGTTATCAGAATCACTATTATTTTATATGCATTTCGGGTGGAATTTGATTTCCCTCCTTGGTAAAACTGGCTCTGCCGGTTTGCAAACTCAAATTCTTCAGAAAATGCCGTTTTCTACATTTCAGCAATATTTTTTGTGATTTTTCTTCATTTTTTCGAGATTTTTGTTCTAGTAGCTACGGTGCTTGTTTTGACTTGCAATATTTTCCCCCCACTTCTAAGACATTGAACTTGATGGGAAAAATAGCTGGAGCAGTTGGTATGGTCTGAGTTGAGAGTTTCAGAAAAAATTTGGACTGATCTTTAGTCAAACTTCAGAGGACCATAACTTTTGCTCTAGTTATCAGAATCACTATTATTTTATATGCATTTCGGGTGGAATTTGATTTCCCTCCTTGGTAAAACTGGCTCTGCCAATTTGCAAACTCAAATTCTTCAGAAAATGCCATTTTCTACATTTCAGCAATATTTTTTGTGATTTTTCTTCATTTTTCGAGATTTTTGTTCTAGTAGCTACGGTGCTTGTTTTGACTTGCAATATTTTCCCCCCACTTCTTAGACATTGAACTTGATGGGAAAAATAGCTGGAGCAGTTGGTATGGTCTGAGTTGAGAGTTTCAAAAAAAATTTGGACTAATCTTTAGTCAAACTTCAGAGGACCATAACTTTTGCTCTGGTTATCAGAATCACTATTATTTTATATGCATTTCGGGTGGAATTTGATTTCCCTCCTTGGTAAAACTGGCTCTGCCGGTTTGCAAACTCAAATTCTTCAGAAAATGCCGTTTTCTACATTTCAGCAATATTTTTTGTGATTTTTCTTCATTTTTTCGAGATTTTTGTTCTAGTAGCTACGGTGCTTGTTTTGACTTGCAATATTTTCCCCCCACTTCTAAGACATTGAACTTGATGGGAAAAATAGCTGGAGCAGTTGGTATGGTCTGAGTTGAGAGTTTCAGAAAAAATTTGGACTGATCTTTAGTCAAACTTCAGAGGACCATAACTTTTGCTCTAGTTATCAGAATCACTATTATTTTATATGCATTTCGGGTGGAATTTGATTTCCCTCCTTGGTAAAACTGGCTCTGCCGGTTTGCAAACTCAAATTCTTCAGAAAATGCCGTTTTCTACATTTCAGCAATATTTTTTGTGATTTTTCTTCATTTTTTCGAGATTTTTGTTCTGGTAGCTACGGTGCTTGTTTTGACTTGAAATTTTTTCCCCCCACTTCCAAGACATTGAACTTGATGGGAAAAATAGCTGGAGCAGTTGGTATGGTCTGAGTTGAGAGTTTCAAAAAAAATTTGGACTGATTTTTAGTCAAACTTCAGAGGACCATAACTTTTGCTCTAGTTATCAGAATCACTATTATTTTATATGCATTTCGGGTGGAATTTGATTTCCCTCCTTGGTAAAACTGGCTCTGCCGATTTGCAAACTCAAATTCTTCAGAAAATGCCATTTTCTACATTTCAGCAATATTTTTTGTGATTTTTCTTCATTTTTCGAGATTTTTGTTCTAGTAGCTACAGTGCTTGTTTTGACTTGCAATATTTTCCCCCCACTTCTAAGACATTGAACTTGATGGGAAAAATAGCTGGAGCAGTTGGTATGGTCTGAGTTGAGAGTTTCAAAAAAAATTTGGATTGATCTTTAGTCAAACTTCAGAGGACCATAACTTTTGCTCTAGTTATCAGAATCACTATTATTTTATATGCATTTCGGGTGGAATTTGATTTCCCTCCTTGGTAAAACTGGCTCTGCCGGTTTGCAAACTCAAATTCTTCAGAACATGCCGTTTTCTACATTTCAGCAATATTTTTTGTGATTTTTCTTCATTTTTTCGAGATTTTTGTTCTGGTAGCTACGGTGCTTGTTTTGACTTGAAATTTTTTCCCCCCACTTCTAAGACATTGAACTTGATGGGAAAAATAGCTGGAGCAGTTGGTATTGTCTGAGTTGAGAGTTTCAAAAAAATTTTGGACTGATTTTTAGTCAAACTTCAGAGGACCATAACTTTTGCTCTGGTTATCAGAATCACTATTATTTTATATGCATTTCGGGTGGAATTTGATTTCCCTCCTTGCTAAAACTGGCTCTGCCGATTTGCAAACTCAAATTCTTCAGAAAATGCCATTTTCTACATTTCAGCAATATTTTTTGTGATTTTTCTTCATTTTTTCGAGATTTTTGTTCTGGTAGCTACGGTGCTTGTTTTGACTTGAAATTTTTTCCCCCCACTTCTAAGACATTGAACTTGATGGGAAAAATAGTTGAAGCAGTTGGTATGGTCTGAGTTGAGAGTTTCAAAAAAATTTTGGACTGATTTTTAGTCAAACTTCAGAGGACCATAACTTTTGCTCTGGTTATCAGAATCACTATTATTTTATATGCATTTCGGGTGGAATTATATTTCCCACCTTGAAGGAATTGGCTTTGCTGGTTTGCAAACTCAAATTCTCCAGAAAATGCCATTTTCTACATTTCAGTAATTTTTTTGTGATTTTTCTTCATTTTTTAAGATTTTTGTTCTGGTACCTACGGCGCTTGTTTTGACTTAAAACTTTTTACCCCCACTTCTAAGACATTGAACTTGATGGGAAAAATAGCTGGAGCAGTTGGTATGGTCTGAGTTGAGAGTTTCAAAAAAATTTTGGACTGATTTTTAGTCAAACTTCAGAGGACCATAACTTTTGCTCTGGTTATCAGAATCACTATTATTTTATATGCATTTCGGGTGGAATTTGATTTCCCTCCTTGGTAAAACTGGCTCTGCCGATTTGCAAACTCAAATTCTTCAGAAAATGCCATTTTCTACATTTCAGCAATATTTTTTGTGATTTTTCTTCATTTTTTCGAGATTTTTGTTCTGGTAGCTACGGTGCTTGTTTTGACTTGAAATTTTTTCCCCCCACTTCTAAGACATTGAACTTGATGGGAAAAATAGTTGAAGCAGTTGGTATGGTCTGAGTTGAGAGTTTCAAAAAAATTTTGGACTGATTTTTAGTCAAACTTCAGAGGACCATAACTTTTGCTCTGGTTATCAGAATCACTATTATTTTATATGCATTTCGGGTGGAATTATATTTCCCACCTTGACGGAATTGGCTTTGCTGGTTTGCAAACTCAAATTCTCCAGAAAATGCCATTTTCTACATTTCAGTAATTTTTTTGTGATTTTTCTTCATTTTTTAAGATTTTTGTTCTGGTACCTACGGCGCTTGTTTTGACTTAAAACTTTTTACCCCCACTTCTAAGACATTGAACTTGATGGGAAAAATAACTGGAGCAGTTGGTATGGTCTGAGTTGAGAGTTTCAAAAAAATTTTGGACTGATTTTTAGTCAAACTTCAGAGGACCATAACTTTTGCTCTGGTTATCAGAATCACTATTATTTTATATGCATTTCGGGTGAAATTTGATTTCCCACCTTGTCGGAATTGGCTTTGCTAGTTTGCAAACTCAAATTCTCCAGAAAATGCCATTTTCTACATTTCAGTAATGTTTTTTGTGATTTTTCTTCATTTTTTAAGATTTTTGTTCTGGTACCTATGGTGCTTGTTTTGACTTAAAACTTTTTACCCCGACTTCTAAGACATTGAACTTGATGGGAAAAATAGCTGGAGCAGTTGGTATGGTCTGAGTTGAGAGTTTCAAAAAAAATTTGGACTGATTTTTAGTCAAACTTCAGAGGACCATAACTTTTGCTCTAGTTATCAGAATCACTATTATTTTATATGCATTTCGGGTGGAATTTGATTTCCCTCCTTGGTAAAACTGGCTCTGCCGATTTGCAAACTCAAATTCTTCAGAAAATGCCATTTTCTACATTTCAGCAATATTTTTTGTGATTTTTCTTCATTTTTCGAGATTTTTGTTCTAGTAGCTAATGTGCTTGTTTTGACTTGCAATATTTCCTCCCCACTTCTAAGACATTGAACTTGATGGGAAAAATAGCTGGAGCAGTTGGTATGGTCTGAGTTGAGAGTTTCAAAAAAATTTTGGACTGATTTTTAGTCAAACTTCAGAGGACCATAACTTTTGCTCTGGTTATCAGAATCACTATTATTTTATATGCATTTCGGGTGGAATTTGATTTCCCTCCTTGGTAAAACTGGCTCTGCTGATTTGCAAACTCAAATTCTTCAGAAAATGCCATTTTCTACATTTCAGCAATATTTTTTGTGATTTTTCTTCATTTTTCGAGATTTTTGTTCTAGTAGCTACGGTGCTTGTTTTGACTTGCAATATTTTCCCCCCACTTCTAAGACATTGAACTTGATGGGAAAAATAGCTGGAGCAGTTGGTATGGTCTGAGTTGAGAGTTTCAGAAAAAATTTGGACTGATCTTTAGTCAAACTTCAGAGGACCATAACTTTTGCTCTAGTTATCAGAATCACTATTATTTTATATGCATTTCGGGTGGAATTTGATTTCCCTCCTTGGTAAAACTGGCTCTGCCGGTTTGCAAACTCAAATTCTTCAGAAAATGCCGTTTTCTACATTTCAGCAATATTTTTTGTGATTTTTCTTCATTTTTTCGAGATTTTTGTTCTGGTAGCTACGGTGCTTGTTTTGACTTGAAATTTTTTCCCCCCACTTCCAAGACATTGAACTTGATGGGAAAAATAGCTGGAGCAGTTGGTATGGTCTGAGTTGAGAGTTTCAAAAAAAATTTGGACTGATTTTTAGTCAAACTTCAGAGGACCATAACTTTTGCTCTAGTTATCAGAATCACTATTATTTTATATGCATTTCGGGTGGAATTTGATTTCCCTCCTTGGTAAAACTGGCTCTGCCGATTTGCAAACTCAAATTCTTCAGAAAATGCCATTTTCTACATTTCAGCAATATTTTTTGTGATTTTTCTTCATTTTTCGAGATTTTTGTTCTAGTAGCTACAGTGCTTGTTTTGACTTGCAATATTTTCCCCCCACTTCTAAGACATTGAACTTGATGGGAAAAATAGCTGGAGCAGTTGGTATGGTCTGAGTTGAGAGTTTCAAAAAAAATTTGGATTGATCTTTAGTCAAACTTCAGAGGACCATAACTTTTGCTCTAGTTATCAGAATCACTATTATTTTATATGCATTTCGGGTGGAATTTGATTTCCCTCCTTGGTAAAACTGGCTCTGCCGGTTTGCAAACTCAAATTCTTCAGAAAATGCCGTTTTCTACATTTCAGCAATATTTTTTGTGATTTTTCTTCATTTTTTCGAGATTTTTGTTCTGGTAGCTACGGTGCTTGTTTTGACTTGAAATTTTTTCCCCCCACTTCTAAGACATTGAACTTGATGGGAAAAATAGCTGGAGCAGTTGGTATGGTCTGAGTTGAGAGTTTCAAAAAAATTTTGGACTGATTTTTAGTCAAACTTCAGAGGACCATAACTTTTGCTCTGGTTATCAGAATCACTATTATTTTATATGCATTTCGGGTGAAATTTGATTTCCCACCTTGTCGGAATTGGCTTTGCTAGTTTGCAAACTCAAATTCTCCAGAAAATGCCATTTTCTACATTTCAGTAATGTTTTTTGTGATTTTTCTTCATTTTTTAAGATTTTTGTTCTGGTACCTATGGTGCTTGTTTTGACTTAAAACTTTTTACCCCGACTTCTAAGACATTGAACTTGATGGGAAAAATAGCTGGAGCAGTTGGTATGGTCTGAGTTGAGAGTTTCAAAAAAAATTTGGACTGATTTTTAGTCAAACTTCAGAGGACCATAACTTTTGCTCTGGTTATCAGAATCACTATTATTTTATATGCATTTCGGGTGGAATTTGATTTCCCTCCTTGGTAAAACTGGCTCTGCTGATTTGCAAACTCAAATTCTTCAGAAAATGCCATTTTCTACATTTCAGCAATATTTTTTGTGATTTTTCTTCATTTTTCGAGATTTTTGTTCTAGTAGCTACGGTGCTTGTTTTGACTTGAAATTTTTTCCCCCCATTTCAAGACATTGAACTTGATGGGAAAAATAGCTGGAGCAGTTGGTATGGTCTGAGTTGAGAGTTTCAAAAAAATTTTGGACTGATTTTTAGTCAAACTTCAGAGGACCATAACTTTTGCTCTGGTTATCAGAATCACTATTATTTTATATGCATTTCGGGTGGAATTTGATTTCCCTCCTTGGTAAAACTGGCTCTGCCGATTTGCAAACTCAAATTCTTCAGAAAATGCCATTTTCTACATTTCAGCAATATTTTTTGTGATTTTTCTTCATTTTTTCGAGATTTTTTTTCTGGTAGCTACGGTGCTTGTTTTGACATGAAATTTTTTCCCCCCACTTCTAAGACATTGAACTTGATGGGAAAAATAGTTGAAGCAGTTGGTATGGTCTGAGTTGAGAGTTTCAAAAAAATTTTGGACTGATTTTTAGTCAAACTTCAGAGGACCATAACTTTTGCTCTGGTTATCAGAATCACTATTATTTTATATGCATTTCGGGTGGAATTATATTTCCCACCTTGTCGGAATTGGCTTTGCTGGTTTGCAAACTCAAATTCTCCAGAAAATGCCATTTTCTACATTTCAGTAATTTTTTTGTGATTTTTCTTCATTTTTTAAGATTTTTGTTCTGGTACCTACCGCGCTTGTTTTGACTTAAAACTTTTTACCCCCACTTCTAAGACATTGAACTTGATGGGAAAAATAGCTGGAGCAGTTGGTATGGTCTGAGTTGAGAGTTTCAAAAAAATTTTGGACTGATTTTTAGTCAAACTTCAGAGGACCATAACTTTTGCTCTGGTTATCAGAATCACTATTATTTTATATGCATTTCGGGTGAAATTTGATTTCCCACCTTGTCAGAATTGGCTTTGCTAGTTTGCAAACTCAAATTCTCCAGAAAATGCCATTTTCTACATTTCAGTAATGTTTTTTGTGATTTTTCTTCATTTTTTAAGATTTTTGTTCTGGTACCTATGGTGCTTGTTTTGACTTAAAACTTTTTACCCCGACTTCTAAGACATTGAACTTGATGGGAAAAATAGCTGGAGCAGTTGGTATGGTCTGAGTTGAGTGTTTCAAAAAAAATTTGGACTGATTTTTAGTCAAACTTCAGAGGACCATAACTTTTGCTCTAGTTATCAAAATCACTATTATTTCATATGCATTTCGGGTGGAATTTGATTTCCCTCCTTGGTAAAACTGGCTCTGCTGATTTGCAAACTCAAATTCTTCAGAAAATGCCATTTTCTACATTTCAGCAATATTTTTTGTGATTTTTCTTCATTTTTCGAGATTTTTGTTCTAGTAGCTAATGTGCTTGTTTTGACTTGCAATATTTCCTCCCCACTTCTAAGACATTGAACTTGATGGGAAAAATAGCTGGAGCAGTTGGTATGGTCTGAGTTGAGAGTTTCAAAAAAATTTTGGACTGATTTTTAGTCAAACTTCAGAGGACCATAACTTTTGCTCTGGTTATCAGAATCACTATTATTTTATATGCATTTCGGGTGGAATTTGATTTCCCTCCTTGGTAAAACTGGCTCTGCCAATTTGCAAACTCAAATTCTTCAGAAAATGCCATTTTCTACATTTCAGCAATATTTTTTGTGATTTTTCTTCATTTTTCGAGATTTTTGTTCTAGTAGCTACGGTGCTTGTTTTGACTTGCAATATTTTCCCCCCACTTCTTAGACATTGAACTTGATGGGAAAAATAGCTGGAGCAGTTGGTATGGTCTGAGTTGAGAGTTTCAAAAAAAATTTGGACTAATCTTTAGTCAAACTTCAGAGGACCATAACTTTTGCTCTGGTTATCAGAATCACTATTATTTTATATGCATTTCGGGTGGAATTTGATTTCCCTCCTTGGTAAAACTGGCTCTGCCGGTTTGCAAACTCAAATTCTTCAGAAAATGCCGTTTTCTACATTTCAGCAATATTTTTTGTGATTTTTCTTCATTTTTTCGAGATTTTTGTTCTAGTAGCTACGGTGCTTGTTTTGACTTGCAATATTTTCCCCCCACTTCTAAGACATTGAACTTGATGGGAAAAATAGCTGGAGCAGTTGGTATGGTCTGAGTTGAGAGTTTCAGAAAAAATTTGGACTGATCTTTAGTCAAACTTCAGAGGACCATAACTTTTGCTCTAGTTATCAGAATCACTATTATTTTATATGCATTTCGGGTGGAATTTGATTTCCCTCCTTGGTAAAACTGGCTCTGCCAATTTGCAAACTCAAATTCTTCAGAAAATGCCATTTTCTACATTTCAGCAATATTTTTTGTGATTTTTCTTCATTTTTCGAGATTTTTGTTCTAGTAGCTACGGTGCTTGTTTTGACTTGCAATATTTTCCCCCCACTTCTTAGACATTGAACTTGATGGGAAAAATAGCTGGAGCAGTTGGTATGGTCTGAGTTGAGAGTTTCAAAAAAAATTTGGACTAATCTTTAGTCAAACTTCAGAGGACCATAACTTTTGCTCTGGTTATCAGAATCACTATTATTTTATATGCATTTCGGGTGGAATTTGATTTCCCTCCTTGGTAAAACTGGCTCTGCCGGTTTGCAAACTCAAATTCTTCAGAAAATGCCGTTTTCTACATTTCAGCAATATTTTTTGTGATTTTTCTTCATTTTTTCGAGATTTTTGTTCTAGTAGCTACGGTGCTTGTTTTGACTTGCAATATTTTCCCCCCACTTCTAAGACATTGAACTTGATGGGAAAAATAGCTGGAGCAGTTGGTATGGTCTGAGTTGAGAGTTTCAGAAAAAATTTGGACTGATCTTTAGTCAAACTTCAGAGGACCATAACTTTTGCTCTAGTTATCAGAATCACTATTATTTTATATGCATTTCGGGTGGAATTTGATTTCCCTCCTTGGTAAAACTGGCTCTGCCGGTTTGCAAACTCAAATTCTTCAGAAAATGCCGTTTTCTACATTTCAGCAATATTTTTTGTGATTTTTCTTCATTTTTTCGAGATTTTTGTTCTGGTAGCTACGGTGCTTGTTTTGACTTGAAATTTTTTCCCCCCACTTCCAAGACATTGAACTTGATGGGAAAAATAGCTGGAGCAGTTGGTATGGTCTGAGTTGAGAGTTTCAAAAAAAATTTGGACTGATTTTTAGTCAAACTTCAGAGGACCATAACTTTTGCTCTAGTTATCAGAATCACTATTATTTTATATGCATTTCGGGTGGAATTTGATTTCCCTCCTTGGTAAAACTGGCTCTGCCGATTTGCAAACTCAAATTCTTCAGAAAATGCCATTTTCTACATTTCAGCAATATTTTTTGTGATTTTTCTTCATTTTTCGAGATTTTTGTTCTAGTAGCTACAGTGCTTGTTTTGACTTGCAATATTTTCCCCCCACTTCTAAGACATTGAACTTGATGGGAAAAATAGCTGGAGCAGTTGGTATGGTCTGAGTTGAGAGTTTCAAAAAAAATTTGGATTGATCTTTAGTCAAACTTCAGAGGACCATAACTTTTGCTCTAGTTATCAGAATCACTATTATTTTATATGCATTTCGGGTGGAATTTGATTTCCCTCCTTGGTAAAACTGGCTCTGCCGGTTTGCAAACTCAAATTCTTCAGAACATGCCGTTTTCTACATTTCAGCAATATTTTTTGTGATTTTTCTTCATTTTTTCGAGATTTTTGTTCTGGTAGCTACGGTGCTTGTTTTGACTTGAAATTTTTTCCCCCCACTTCTAAGACATTGAACTTGATGGGAAAAATAGCTGGAGCAGTTGGTATTGTCTGAGTTGAGAGTTTCAAAAAAATTTTGGACTGATTTTTAGTCAAACTTCAGAGGACCATAACTTTTGCTCTGGTTATCAGAATCACTATTATTTTATATGCATTTCGGGTGGAATTTGATTTCCCTCCTTGCTAAAACTGGCTCTGCCGATTTGCAAACTCAAATTCTTCAGAAAATGCCATTTTCTACATTTCAGCAATATTTTTTGTGATTTTTCTTCATTTTTTCGAGATTTTTGTTCTGGTAGCTACGGTGCTTGTTTTGACTTGAAATTTTTTCCCCCCACTTCTAAGACATTGAACTTGATGGGAAAAATAGTTGAAGCAGTTGGTATGGTCTGAGTTGAGAGTTTCAAAAAAATTTTGGACTGATTTTTAGTCAAACTTCAGAGGACCATAACTTTTGCTCTGGTTATCAGAATCACTATTATTTTATATGCATTTCGGGTGGAATTATATTTCCCACCTTGAAGGAATTGGCTTTGCTGGTTTGCAAACTCAAATTCTCCAGAAAATGCCATTTTCTACATTTCAGTAATTTTTTTGTGATTTTTCTTCATTTTTTAAGATTTTTGTTCTGGTACCTACGGCGCTTGTTTTGACTTAAAACTTTTTACCCCCACTTCTAAGACATTGAACTTGATGGGAAAAATAGCTGGAGCAGTTGGTATGGTCTGAGTTGAGAGTTTCAAAAAAATTTTGGACTGATTTTTAGTCAAACTTCAGAGGACCATAACTTTTGCTCTGGTTATCAGAATCACTATTATTTTATATGCATTTCGGGTGGAATTTGATTTCCCTCCTTGGTAAAACTGGCTCTGCCGATTTGCAAACTCAAATTCTTCAGAAAATGCCATTTTCTACATTTCAGCAATATTTTTTGTGATTTTTCTTCATTTTTTCGAGATTTTTGTTCTGGTAGCTACGGTGCTTGTTTTGACTTGAAATTTTTTCCCCCCACTTCTAAGACATTGAACTTGATGGGAAAAATAGTTGAAGCAGTTGGTATGGTCTGAGTTGAGAGTTTCAAAAAAATTTTGGACTGATTTTTAGTCAAACTTCAGAGGACCATAACTTTTGCTCTGGTTATCAGAATCACTATTATTTTATATGCATTTCGGGTGGAATTATATTTCCCACCTTGACGGAATTGGCTTTGCTGGTTTGCAAACTCAAATTCTCCAGAAAATGCCATTTTCTACATTTCAGTAATTTTTTTGTGATTTTTCTTCATTTTTTAAGATTTTTGTTCTGGTACCTACGGCGCTTGTTTTGACTTAAAACTTTTTACCCCCACTTCTAAGACATTGAACTTGATGGGAAAAATAACTGGAGCAGTTGGTATGGTCTGAGTTGAGAGTTTCAAAAAAATTTTGGACTGATTTTTAGTCAAACTTCAGAGGACCATAACTTTTGCTCTGGTTATCAGAATCACTATTATTTTATATGCATTTCGGGTGAAATTTGATTTCCCACCTTGTCGGAATTGGCTTTGCTAGTTTGCAAACTCAAATTCTCCAGAAAATGCCATTTTCTACATTTCAGTAATGTTTTTTGTGATTTTTCTTCATTTTTTAAGATTTTTGTTCTGGTACCTATGGTGCTTGTTTTGACTTAAAACTTTTTACCCCGACTTCTAAGACATTGAACTTGATGGGAAAAATAGCTGGAGCAGTTGGTATGGTCTGAGTTGAGAGTTTCAAAAAAAATTTGGACTGATTTTTAGTCAAACTTCAGAGGACCATAACTTTTGCTCTAGTTATCAGAATCACTATTATTTTATATGCATTTCGGGTGGAATTTGATTTCCCTCCTTGGTAAAACTGGCTCTGCCGATTTGCAAACTCAAATTCTTCAGAAAATGCCATTTTCTACATTTCAGCAATATTTTTTGTGATTTTTCTTCATTTTTCGAGATTTTTGTTCTAGTAGCTAATGTGCTTGTTTTGACTTGCAATATTTCCTCCCCACTTCTAAGACATTGAACTTGATGGGAAAAATAGCTGGAGCAGTTGGTATGGTCTGAGTTGAGAGTTTCAAAAAAATTTTGGACTGATTTTTAGTCAAACTTCAGAGGACCATAACTTTTGCTCTGGTTATCAGAATCACTATTATTTTATATGCATTTCGGGTGGAATTTGATTTCCCTCCTTGGTAAAACTGGCTCTGCTGATTTGCAAACTCAAATTCTTCAGAAAATGCCATTTTCTACATTTCAGCAATATTTTTTGTGATTTTTCTTCATTTTTCGAGATTTTTGTTCTAGTAGCTACGGTGCTTGTTTTGACTTGCAATATTTTCCCCCCACTTCTAAGACATTGAACTTGATGGGAAAAATAGCTGGAGCAGTTGGTATGGTCTGAGTTGAGAGTTTCAGAAAAAATTTGGACTGATCTTTAGTCAAACTTCAGAGGACCATAACTTTTGCTCTAGTTATCAGAATCACTATTATTTTATATGCATTTCGGGTGGAATTTGATTTCCCTCCTTGGTAAAACTGGCTCTGCCGGTTTGCAAACTCAAATTCTTCAGAAAATGCCGTTTTCTACATTTCAGCAATATTTTTTGTGATTTTTCTTCATTTTTTCGAGATTTTTGTTCTGGTAGCTACGGTGCTTGTTTTGACTTGAAATTTTTTCCCCCCACTTCCAAGACATTGAACTTGATGGGAAAAATAGCTGGAGCAGTTGGTATGGTCTGAGTTGAGAGTTTCAAAAAAAATTTGGACTGATTTTTAGTCAAACTTCAGAGGACCATAACTTTTGCTCTAGTTATCAGAATCACTATTATTTTATATGCATTTCGGGTGGAATTTGATTTCCCTCCTTGGTAAAACTGGCTCTGCCGATTTGCAAACTCAAATTCTTCAGAAAATGCCATTTTCTACATTTCAGCAATATTTTTTGTGATTTTTCTTCATTTTTCGAGATTTTTGTTCTAGTAGCTACAGTGCTTGTTTTGACTTGCAATATTTTCCCCCCACTTCTAAGACATTGAACTTGATGGGAAAAATAGCTGGAGCAGTTGGTATGGTCTGAGTTGAGAGTTTCAAAAAAAATTTGGATTGATCTTTAGTCAAACTTCAGAGGACCATAACTTTTGCTCTAGTTATCAGAATCACTATTATTTTATATGCATTTCGGGTGGAATTTGATTTCCCTCCTTGGTAAAACTGGCTCTGCCGGTTTGCAAACTCAAATTCTTCAGAAAATGCCGTTTTCTACATTTCAGCAATATTTTTTGTGATTTTTCTTCATTTTTTCGAGATTTTTGTTCTGGTAGCTACGGTGCTTGTTTTGACTTGAAATTTTTTCCCCCCACTTCTAAGACATTGAACTTGATGGGAAAAATAGCTGGAGCAGTTGGTATGGTCTGAGTTGAGAGTTTCAAAAAAATTTTGGACTGATTTTTAGTCAAACTTCAGAGGACCATAACTTTTGCTCTGGTTATCAGAATCACTATTATTTTATATGCATTTCGGGTGAAATTTGATTTCCCACCTTGTCGGAATTGGCTTTGCTAGTTTGCAAACTCAAATTCTCCAGAAAATGCCATTTTCTACATTTCAGTAATGTTTTTTGTGATTTTTCTTCATTTTTTAAGATTTTTGTTCTGGTACCTATGGTGCTTGTTTTGACTTAAAACTTTTTACCCCGACTTCTAAGACATTGAACTTGATGGGAAAAATAGCTGGAGCAGTTGGTATGGTCTGAGTTGAGAGTTTCAAAAAAAATTTGGACTGATTTTTAGTCAAACTTCAGAGGACCATAACTTTTGCTCTGGTTATCAGAATCACTATTATTTTATATGCATTTCGGGTGGAATTTGATTTCCCTCCTTGGTAAAACTGGCTCTGCTGATTTGCAAACTCAAATTCTTCAGAAAATGCCATTTTCTACATTTCAGCAATATTTTTTGTGATTTTTCTTCATTTTTCGAGATTTTTGTTCTAGTAGCTACGGTGCTTGTTTTGACTTGCAATATTTTCCCCCCACTTCTAAGACATTGAACTTGATGGGAAAAATAGCTGGAGCAGTTGGTATGGTCTGAGTTGAGAGTTTCAGAAAAAATTTGGACTGATCTTTAGTCAAACTTCAGAGGACCATAACTTTTGCTCTAGTTATCAGAATCACTATTATTTTATATGCATTTCGGGTGGAATTTGATTTCCCTCCTTGGTAAAACTGGCTCTGCCGGTTTGCAAATTCAAATTCTTCAGAAAATGCCGTTTTCTACATTTCAGCAATATTTTTTGTGATTTTTCTTCATTTTTTCGAGATTTTTGTTCTGGTAGCTACGGTGCTTGTTTTGACTTGAAATTTTTTCCCCCCACTTCCAAGACATTGAACTTGATGGGAAAAATAGCTGGAGCAGTTGGTATGGTCTGAGTTGAGAGTTTCAAAAAAATTTTGGACTGATTTTTAGTCAAACTTCAGAGGACCATAACTTTTGCTCTGGTTATCAGAATCACTATTATTTTATATGCATTTCGGGTGGAATTTGATTTCCCTCCTTGGTAAAACTGGCTCTGCCGATTTGCAAACTCAAATTCTTCAGAAAATGCCATTTTCTACATTTCAGCAATATTTTTTGTGATTTTTCTTCATTTTTTCGAGATTTTTTTTCTGGTAGCTACGGTGCTTGTTTTGACATGAAATTTTTTCCCCCCACTTCTAAGACATTGAACTTGATGGGAAAAATAGTTGAAGCAGTTGGTATGGTCTGAGTTGAGAGTTTCAAAAAAATTTTGGACTGATTTTTAGTCAAACTTCAGAGGACCATAACTTTTGCTCTGGTTATCAGAATCACTATTATTTTATATGCATTTCGGGTGGAATTATATTTCCCACCTTGTCGGAATTGGCTTTGCTGGTTTGCAAACTCAAATTCTCCAGAAAATGCCATTTTCTACATTTCAGTAATTTTTTTGTGATTTTTCTTCATTTTTTAAGATTTTTGTTCTGGTACCTACCGCGCTTGTTTTGACTTAAAACTTTTTACCCCCACTTCTAAGACATTGAACTTGATGGGAAAAATAGCTGGAGCAGTTGGTATGGTCTGAGTTGAGAGTTTCAAAAAAATTTTGGACTGATTTTTAGTCAAACTTCAGAGGACCATAACTTTTGCTCTGGTTATCAGGATCACTATTATTTTATATGCATTTCGGGTGAAATTTGATTTCCCACCTTGTCAGAATTGGCTTTGCTAGTTTGCAAACTCAAATTCTCCAGAAAATGCCATTTTCTACATTTCAGTAATGTTTTTTGTGATTTTTCTTCATTTTTTAAGATTTTTGTTCTGGTACCTATGGTGCTTGTTTTGACTTAAAACTTTTTACCCCGACTTCTAAGACATTGAACTTGATGGGAAAAATAGCTGGAGCAGTTGGTATGGTCTGAGTTGAGTGTTTCAAAAAAAATTTGGACTGATTTTTAGTCAAACTTCAGAGGACCATAACTTTTGCTCTAGTTATCAAAATCACTATTATTTCATATGCATTTCGGGTGGAATTTGATTTCCCTCCTTGGTAAAACTGGCTCTGCTGATTTGCAAACTCAAATTCTTCAGAAAATGCCATTTTCTACATTTCAGCAATATTTTTTGTGATTTTTCTTCATTTTTCGAGATTTTTGTTCTAGTAGCTAATGTGCTTGTTTTGACTTGCAATATTTCCTCCCCACTTCTAAGACATTGAACTTGATGGGAAAAATAGCTGGAGCAGTTGGTATGGTCTGAGTTGAGAGTTTCAAAAAAATTTTGGACTGATTTTTAGTCAAACTTCAGAGGACCATAACTTTTGCTCTGGTTATCAGAATCACTATTATTTTATATGCATTTCGGGTGGAATTTGATTTCCCTCCTTGGTAAAACTGGCTCTGCCAATTTGCAAACTCAAATTCTTCAGAAAATGCCATTTTCTACATTTCAGCAATATTTTTTGTGATTTTTCTTCATTTTTCGAGATTTTTGTTCTAGTAGCTACGGTGCTTGTTTTGACTTGCAATATTTTCCCCCCACTTCTAAGACATTGAACTTGATGGGAAAAATAGCTGGAGCAGTTGGTATGGTCTGAGTTGAGAGTTTCAAAAAAAATTTGGACTAATCTTTAGTCAAACTTCAGAGGACCATAACTTTTGCTCTGGTTATCAGAATCACTATTATTTTATATGCATTTCGGGTGGAATTTGATTTCCCTCCTTGGTAAAACTGGCTCTGCCGGTTTGCAAACTCAAATTCTTCAGAAAATGCCGTTTTCTACATTTCAGCAATATTTTTTGTGATTTTTCTTCATTTTTTCGAGATTTTTGTTCTAGTAGCTACGGTGCTTGTTTTGACTTGCAATATTTTCCCCCCACTTCTAAGACATTGAACTTGATGGGAAAAATAGCTGGAGCAGTTGGTATGGTCTGAGTTGAGAGTTTCAGAAAAAATTTGGACTGATCTTTAGTCAAACTTCAGAGGACCATAACTTTTGCTCTAGTTATCAGAATCACTATTATTTTATATGCATTTCGGGTGGAATTTGATTTCCCTCCTTGGTAAAACTGGCTCTGCCGGTTTGCAAACTCAAATTCTTCAGAAAATGCCGTTTTCTACATTTCAGCAATATTTTTTGTGATTTTTCTTCATTTTTTCGAGATTTTTGTTCTGGTAGCTACGGTGCTTGTTTTGACTTGAAATTTTTTCCCCCCACTTCTAAGACATTGAACTTGATGGGAAAAATAGTTGAAGCAGTTGGTATGGTCTGAGTTGAGAGTTTCAAAAAAATTTTGGACTGATTTTTAGTCAAACTTCAGAGGACCATAACTTTTGCTCTGGTTATCAGAATCACTATTATTTTATATGCATTTCGGGTGGAATTATATTTCCCACCTTGACGGAATTGGCTTTGCTGGTTTGCAAACTCAAATTCTCCAGAAAATGCCATTTTCTACATTTCAGTAATTTTTTTGTGATTTTTCTTCATTTTTTAAGATTTTTGTTCTGGTACCTACGGCGCTTGTTTTGACTTAAAACTTTTTACCCCCACTTCTAAGACATTGAACTTGATGGGAAAAATAGCTGGAGCAGTTGGTATGGTCTGAGTTGAGAGTTTCAAAAAAATTTTGGACTGATTTTTAGTCAAACTTCAGAGGACCATAACTTTTGCTCTGGTTATCAGAATCACTATTATTTTATATGCATTTCGGGTGAAATTTGATTTCCCACCTTGTCGGAATTGGCTTTGCTAGTTTGCAAACTCAAATTCTCCAGAAAATGCCATTTTCTACATTTCAGTAATGTTTTTTGTGATTTTTCTTCATTTTTTAAGATTTTTGTTCTGGTACCTATGGTGCTTGTTTTGACTTAAAACTTTTTACCCCGACTTCTAAGACATTGAACTTGATGGGAAAAATAGCTGGAGCAGTTGGTATGGTCTGAGTTGAGAGTTTCAAAAAAAATTTGGACTGATTTTTAGTCAAACTTCAGAGGACCATAACTTTTGCTCTAGTTATCAGAATCACTATTATTTTATATGCATTTCGGGTGGAATTTGATTTCCCTCCTTGGTAAAACTGGCTCTGCTGATTTGCAAACTCAAATTCTTCAGAAAATGCCATTTTCTACATTTCAGCAATATTTTTTGTGATTTTTCTTCATTTTTCGAGATTTTTGTTCTAGTAGCTAATGTGCTTGTTTTGACTTGCAATATTTCCTCCCCACTTCTAAGACATTGAACTTGATGGGAAAAATAGCTGGAGCAGTTGGTATGGTCTGAGTTGAGAGTTTCAAAAAAATTTTGGACTGATTTTTAGTCAAACTTCAGAGGACCATAACTTTTGCTCTGGTTATCAGAATCACTATTATTTTATATGCATTTCGGGTGAAATTTGATTTCCCACCTTGTCAGAATTGGCTTTGCTAGTTTGCAAACTCAAATTCTCCAGAAAATGCCATTTTCTACATTTCAGTAATGTTTTTTGTGATTTTTCTTCATTTTTTAAGATTTTTGTTCTGGTACCTATGGTGCTTGTTTTGACTTAAAACTTTTTACCCCGACTTCTAAGACATTGAACTTGATGGGAAAAATAGCTGGAGCAGTTGGTATGGTCTGAGTTGAGTGTTTCAAAAAAAATTTGGACTGATTTTTAGTCAAACTTCAGAGGACCATAACTTTTGCTCTGGTTATCAGAATCACTATTATTTTATATGCATTTCGGGTGGAATTTGATTTCCCTCCTTGGTAAACCTGGCTCTGCCGATTTGCAAACTCAAATTCTTCAGAAAATGCTGTTTTCTACATTTCAGCAATATTTTTTGTGATTTTTCTTCATTTTTTCGAGATTTTTGTTCTAGTAGCTACGGTGCTTGTTTTGACTTGCAATATTTTCCCCCCACTTCTAAGACATTGAACTTGATGGGAAAAATAGCTGGAGCAGTTGGTATGGTCTGAGTTGAGAGTTTCAGAAAAAATTTGGACTGATCTTTAGTCAAACTTCAGAGGACCATAACTTTTGCTCTAGTTATCAGAATCACTATTATTTTATATGCATTTCGGGTGGAATTTGATTTCCCTCCTTGGTAAAACTGGCTCTGCCGGTTTGCAAACTCAAATTCTTCAGAAAATGCCGTTTTCTACATTTCAGCAATATTTTTTGTGATTTTTCTTCATTTTTTCGAGATTTTTGTTCTGGTAGCTACGGTGCTTGTTTTGACTTGAAATTTTTTCCCCCCACTTCTAAGACATTGAACTTGATGGGAAAAATAGTTGAAGCAGTTGGTATGGTCTGAGTTGAGAGTTTCAAAAAAATTTTGGACTGATTTTTAGTCAAACTTCAGAGGACCATAACTTTTGCTCTGGTTATCAGAATCACTATTATTTTATATGCATTTCGGGTGGAATTATATTTCCCACCTTGACGGAATTGGCTTTGCTGGTTTGCAAACTCAAATTCTCCAGAAAATGCCATTTTCTACATTTCAGTAATTTTTTTGTGATTTTTCTTCATTTTTTAAGATTTTTGTTCTGGTACGTACGGCGCTTGTTTTGACTTAAAACTTTTTACCCCCACTTCTAAGACATTGAACTTGATGGGAAAAATAGCTGGAGCAGTTGGTATGGTCTGAGTTGAGAGTTTCAAAAAAATTTTGGACTGATTTTTAGTCAAACTTCAGAGGACCATAACTTTTGCTCTGGTTATCAGAATCACTATTATTTTATATGCATTTCGGGTGAAATTTGATTTCCCACCTTGTCGGAATTGGCTTTGCTAGTTTGCAAACTCAAATTCTCCAGAAAATGCCATTTTCTACATTTCAGTAATGTTTTTTGTGATTTTTCTTCATTTTTTAAGATTTTTGTTCTGGTACCTATGGTGCTTGTTTTGACTTAAAACTTTTTACCCCGACTTCTAAGACATTGAACTTGATGGGAAAAATAGCTGGAGCAGTTGGTATGGTCTGAGTTGAGAGTTTCAAAAAAAATTTGGACTGATTTTTAGTCAAACTTCAGAGGACCATAACTTTTGCTCTAGTTATCAGAATCACTATTATTTTATATGCATTTCGGGTGGAATTTGATTTCCCTCCTTGGTAAAACTGGCTCTGCTGATTTGCAAACTCAAATTCTTCAGAAAATGCCATTTTCTACATTTCAGCAATATTTTTTGTGATTTTTCTTCATTTTTCGAGATTTTTGTTCTAGTAGCTAATGTGCTTGTTTTGACTTGCAATATTTCCTCCCCACTTCTAAGACATTGAACTTGATGGGAAAAATAGCTGGAGCAGTTGGTATGGTCTGAGTTGAGAGTTTCAAAAAAATTTTGGACTGATTTTTAGTCAAACTTCAGAGGACCATAACTTTTGCTCTGGTTATCAGAATCACTATTATTTTATATGCATTTCGGGTGGAATTTGATTTCCCTCCTTGGTAAAACTGGCTCTGCCAATTTGCAAACTCAAATTCTTCAGAAAATGCCATTTTCTACATTTCAGCAATATTTTTTGTGATTTTTCTTCATTTTTCGAGATTTTTGTTCTAGTAGCTACGGTGCTTGTTTTGACTTGCAATATTTTCCCCCCACTTCTAAGACGTTGAACTTGATGGGAAAAATAGCTGGAGCAGTTGGTATGGTCTGAGTTGAGAGTTTCAAAAAAAATTTGGACTAATCTTTAGTCAAACTTCAGAGGACCATAACTTTTGCTCTGGTTATCAGAATCACTATTATTTTATATGCATTTCGGGTGGAATTTGATTTCCCTCCTTGGTAAACCCGGCTCTGCCGATTTGCAAACTCAAATTCTTCAGAAAATGCTGTTTTCTACATTTCAGCAATATTTTTTGTGATTTTTCTTCATTTTTTCGAGATTTTTGTTCTAGTAGCTACGGTGCTTGTTTTGACTTGCAATATTTTCCCCCCACTTCTAAGACATTGAACTTGATGGGAAAAATAGCTGGAGCAGTTGGTATGGTCTGAGTTGAGAGTTTCAGAAAAAATTTGGACTGATCTTTAGTCAAACTTCAGAAGACCATAACTTTTGCTCTAGTTATCAGAATCACTATTATTTTATATGCATTTCGGGTGGAATTTGATTTCCCTCCTTGGTAAAACTGGCTCTGCCGGTTTGCAAACTCAAATTCTTCAGAAAATGCCGTTTTCTACATTTCAGCAATATTTTTTGTGATTTTTCTTCATTTTTTCGAGATTTTTGTTCTGGTAGCTACGGTGCTTGTTTTGACTTGAAATTTTTTCCCCCCACTTCTAAGACATTGAACTTGATGGGAAAAATAGTTGAAGCAGTTGGTATGGTCTGAGTTGAGAGTTTCAAAAAAATTTTGGACTGATTTTTAGTCAAACTTCAGAGGACCATAACTTTTGCTCTGGTTATCAGAATCACTATTATTTTATATGCATTTCGGGTGGAATTATATTTCCCACCTTGACGGAATTGGCTTTGCTGGTTTGCAAACTCAAATTCTCCAGAAAATGCCATTTTCTACATTTCAGTAATTTTTTTGTGATTTTTCTTCATTTTTTAAGATTTTTGTTCTGGTACCTACGGCGCTTGTTTTGACTTAAAACTTTTTACCCCCACTTCTAAGACATTGAACTTGGTGGGAAAAATAGCTGGAGCAGTTGGTATGGTCTGAGTTGAGAGTTTCAAAAAAATTTTGGACTGATTTTTAGTCAAACTTCAGAGGACCATAACTTTTGCTCTGGTTATCAGAATCACTATTATTTTATATGCATTTCGGGTGGAATTTGATTTCCCTGCTTGGTAAAACTGGCTCTGCCGATTTGCAAACTCAAATTCTTCAGAAAATGCCATTCTCTACATTTCAGCAATATTTTTTGTGATTTTTCTTCATTTTTTCGAGATTTTTGTTCTGGTAGCTAATGTGCTTGTTTTGACTTGCAATTTTTTCCCCCTACTTCTAAGACATTGAACATGATGGGAAAAATAGCTGGAGCAGTTGGTATGGTCTGAGTTGAGAGTTTCAAAAAAATTTTGGACTGATTTTTAGTCAAACTTCAGAGGACCATAACTTTTGCTCTGGTTATCAGAATCACTATTATTTTATATGCATTTCGGGTGAAATTTGATTTCCCACCTTGTCGGAATTGGCTTTGCTGGTTTGCAAACTCAAATTCTCCAGAAAATGCCATTTTCTACATTTCAGTAACGTTTTTTGTGATTTTTCTTCATTTTTTAAGATTTTTGTTCTGGTACCTACGGTGCTTGTTTGGACTTAAAACTTTTTACCCCGACTTCTAAGACATTGAACTTGATGGGAAAAATAGCTGGAGCAGTTGGTATGGTCTGAGTTGAGAGTTTCAAAAAAAATTTGGACTGATTTTTAGTCAAACTTCAGAGGACCATAACTTTTGCTCTAGTTATCAAAATCACTATTATTTCATATGCATTTCGGGTGGAATTTGATATCCCTCCTTGGTAAAACTGGCTCTGCCGATTTGCAAACTCAAATTCTTCAGAAAATGCCATTTTCTACATTTCAGCAATATTTTTTGTGATTTTTCTTCATTTTTCGAGATTTTTGTTCTAGTAGCTAATGTGCTTGTTTTGACTTGCAATATTTCCTCCCCACTTCTAAGACATTGAACTTGATGGGAAAAATAGCTGGAGCAGTTGGTATGGTCTGAGTTGAGAGTTTCAAAAAAATTTTGGACTGATTTTTAGTCAAACTTCAGAGGACCATAACTTTTGCTCTGGTTATCAGAATCACTATTATTATATATGCATTTCGGGTGGAATTTGATTTCCCTCCTTGATAAAACTGGCTCTGCCAATTTGCAAACTCAAATTCTTCAGAAAATGCCATCTTCTACATTTCAGCAATATTTTTTGTGATTTTTCTTCATTTTTCGAGATTTTTGTTCTAGTAGCTACGGTGCTTGTTTTGACTTGCAATATTTTCCCCCCACTTCTAAGACATTGAACTTGATGGGAAAAATAGCTGGAGCAGTTGGTATGGTCTGAGTTGAGAGTTTCAAAAAAAATTTGGACTAATCTTTAGTCAAACTTCAGAGGACCATAACTTTTGCTCTAGTTATCAGAATCACTATTATTTTATATGCATTTCGAGTGGAATTTGATTTCCCTCCTTGGTAAAACTGGCTCTGCCGGTTTGCAAACTCAAATTCTTCAGAAAATGCCGTTTTCTACATTTCAGCAATATTTTTTGTGATTTTTCTTCATTTTTTCGAGATTTTTGTTCTGGTAGCTACGGTGCTTGTTTTGACTTGAAATTTTTTCCCCCCACTTCTAAGACATTGAACTTGATGGGAAAAATAGCTGGAGCAGTTGGTATGGTCTGAGTTGAGAGTTTCAAAAAAATTTTGGACTGATTTTTAGTCAAACTTCAGAGGACCATAACTTTTGCTCTGGTTATCAGAATCACTATTATTTTATATGCATTTCGGGTGGAATTTGATTTCCCTCCTTGGTAAAACTGGCTCTGCCGATTTGCAAACTCAAATTCTTCAGAAAATGCCATCTTCTACATTTCAGCAATATTTTTTGTGATTTTTCTTCATTTTTCGAGATTTTTGTTCTAGTAGCTACGGTGCTTGTTTTGACTTGCAATATTTTCCCCCCACTTCTAAGACATTGAACTTGATGGGAAAAATAGCTGGAGCAGTTGGTATGGTCTGAGTTGAGAGTTTCAAAAAAAATTTGGACTAATCTTTAGTCAAACTTCAGAGGACCATAACTTTTGCTCTAGTTATCAGAATCACTATTATTTTATATGCATTTCGAGTGGAATTTGATTTCCCTCCTTGGTAAAACTGGCTCTGCCGGTTTGCAAACTCAAATTCTTCAGAAAATGCCGTTTTCTACATTTCAGCAATATTTTTTGTGATTTTTCTTCATTTTTTCGAGATTTTTGTTCTGGTAGCTACGGTGCTTGTTTTGACTTGAAATTTTTTCCCCCCACTTCTAAGACATTGAACTTGATGGGAAAAATAGCTGGAGCAGTTGGTATGGTCTGAGTTGAGAGTTTCAAAAAAATTTTGGACTGATTTTTAGTCAAACTTCAGAGGACCATAACTTTTGCTCTGGTTATCAGAATCACTATTATTTTATATGCATTTCGGGTGGAATTTGATTTCCCTCCTTGGTAAAACTGGCTCTGCCGATTTGCAAACTCAAATTCTTCAGAAAATGCCATTTTCTACATTTCAGCAATATTTTTTGTGATTTTTCTTCATTTTTTCGAGATTTTTGTTCTGGTAGCTACGGTGCTTGTTTTGACTTGAAATTTTTTCCCCCCACTTCTAAGACATTGAACTTGATGGGAAAAATAGTTGAAGCAGTTGGTATGGTCTGAGTTGAGAGTTTCAAAAAAATTTTGGACTGATTTTTAGTCAAACTTCAGAGGACCATAACTTTTGCTCTGGTTATCAGAATCACTATTATTTTATATGCATTTCGGGTGGAATTATATTTCCCACCTTGACGGAATTGGCTTTGCTGGTTTGCAAACTCAAATTCTCCAGAAAATGCCATTTTCTACATTTCAGTAATTTTTTTGTGATTTTTCTTCATTTTTTAAGATTTTTGTTCTGGTACCTACGGCGCTTGTTTTGACTTAAAACTTTTTACCCCCACTTCTAAGACATTGAACTTGATGGGAAAAATAGCTGGAGCAGTTGGTATGGTCTGAGTTGAGAGTTTCAAAAAAATTTTGGACTGATTTTTAGTCAAACTTCAGAGGACCATAACTTTTGCTCTGGTTATCAGAATCACTATTATTTTATATGCATTTCGGGTGAAATTTGATTTCGCACCTTGTCGGAATTGGCTTTGCTAGTTTGCAAACTCAAATTCTCCAGAAAATGCCATTTTCTACATTTCAGTAATGTTTTTTGTGATTTTTCTTCATTTTTTAAGATTTTTGTTCTGGTACCTATGGTGCTTGTTTTGACTTAAAACTTTTTACCCCGACATCTAAGACATTGAACTTGATGGGAAAAATAGCTGGAGCAGTTGGTATGGTCTGAGTTGAGAGTTTCAAAAAAAATTTGGACTGATTTTTAGTCAAACTTCAGAGGACCATAACTTTTGCTCTGGTTATCAGAATCACTATTATTTTATATGCATTTCGGGTGGAATTTGATTTCCCTCCTTGGTAAAACTGGCTCTGCCGATTTGCAAACTCAAATTCTTCAGAAAATGCCATTTTCTACATTTCAGCAATATTTTTTGTGATTTTTCTTCATTTTTCGAGATTTTTGTTCTAGTAGCTACGGTGCTTGTTTTGACTTGCAATATTTTCCCCCCACTTCTAAGACATTGAACTTGATGGGAAAAATAGCTGGAGCAGTTGGTATGGTCTGAGTTGAGAGTTTCAAAAAAAATTTGGACTGATTTTTAGTCAAACTTCAGAGGACCATAACTTTTGCTCTGGTTATCAGAATCACTATTATTTTATATGCATTTCGGGTGAAATTTGATTTCCCACCTTGTCGGAATTGGCTTTGCTGGTTTGCAAACTCAAATTCTCCAGAAAATGCCATTTTCTACATTTCAGTAACGTTTTTTGTGATTTTTCTTCATTTTTTAAGATTTTTGTTCTGGTACCTACGGCGCTTGTTTTGACTTAAAACTTCTTACCCCCACTTCTAAGACATTGAACTTGATGGGAAAAATAGCTGGAGCAGTTGGTATGGTCTGAGTTGAGAGTTTCAAAAAAAATTTGGACTGATTTTTAGTCAAACTTCAGAGGACCATAACTTTTGCTCTGGTTATCAGAATCACTATTATTTTATATGCATTTCGGGTGGAATTTGATTTCCCTCCTTGGTAAAACTGGCTCTGCCGATTTGCAAACTCAAATTCTTCAGAAAATGCCATTTTCTACATTTCAGCAATATTTTTTGTGATTTTTCTTCATTTTTCGAGATTTTTGTTCTAGTAGCTACGGTGCTTGTTTTGACTTGCAATATTTTCCCCCCACTTCTAAGACATTGAACTTGATGGGAAAAATAGCTGGAGCAGTTGGTATGGTCTGAGTTGAGAGTTTCAAAAAAAATTTGGACTGATTTTTAGTCAAACTTCAGAGGACCATAACTTTTGCTCTGGTTATCAGAATCACTATTATTTTATATGCATTTCGGGTGAAATTTGATTTCCCACCTTGTCGGAATTGGCTTTGCTGGTTTGCAAACTCAAATTCTCCAGAAAATGCCATTTTCTACATTTCAGTAACGTTTTTTGTGATTTTTCTTCATTTTTTAAGATTTTTGTTCTGGTACCTACGGCGCTTGTTTTGACTTAAAACTTTTTACCCCCACTTCTAAGACATTGAACTTGATGGGAAAAATAGCTGGAGCAGTTGGTATGGTCTGAGTTGAGAGTTTCAAAAAAATTTTGGACTGATTTTTAGTCAAACTTCAGAGGACCATAACTTTTGCTCTGGTTATCAGAATCACTATTATTTTATATGCATTTCGGGTGGAATTTGATTTCCCTCCTTGGTAAAACTGGCTCTACCGATTTGCAAACTCAAATTCTTCAGAAAATGCCATTCTCTACATTTCAGCAATATTTTTTGTGATTTTTCTTCATTTTTCGAGATTTTTGTTCTAGTAGCTACGGTGCTTGTTTTGACTTGCAATATTTTCCCCCCACTTCTAAGACATTGAACTTGATGGGAAAAATAGCTGGAGCAGTTGGTATGGTCTGAGTTGAGAGTTTCAAAAAAAATTTGGACTGATTTTTAGTCAAACTTCAGAGGACCATAACTTTTGCTCTGGTTATCAGAATCACTATTATTTTATATGCATTTTGGGTGAAATTTGATTTCCCACCTTGTCGGAATTGGCTTTGCTGGTTTGCAAACTCAAATTCTCCAAAAAATGCCATTTTCTACATTTCAGTAACGTTTTTTGTGATTTTTCTTCATTTTTTAAGATTTTTGTTCTGGTACCTACGGCGCTTGTTTTGACTTAAAACTTTTTACCCCCACTTCTAAGACATTGAACTTGATGGGAAAAATAGCTGGAGCAGTTGGTATGGTCTGAGTTGAGAGTTTCAAAAAAATTTTGGACTGATTTTTAGTCAAACTTCAGAGGACCATAACTTTTGCTCTGGTTATCAGAATCACTATTATTTTATATGCATTTCGGGTGGAATTTGATTTCCCTCCTTGGTAAAACTGGCTCTACCGATTTGCAAACTCAAATTCTTCAGAAAATGCCATTCTCTACATTTCAGCAATATTTTTTGTGATTTTTCTTCATTTTTTCGAGATTTTTGTTCTGGTAGCTACGGTGCTTGTTTTGACTTGCAATTTTTTCCCCCTACTTCTAAGACATTGAACTTGATGGGAAAAATAGCTGGAGAAGTTGGTATGGTCTGAGTTGAGAGTTTCAAAAAAATTTTGGACTGATTTTTAGTCAAACTTCAGAGGACCATAACTTTTGCTCTGGTTATCAGAATCACTATTATTTTATATGCATTTCGGGTGAAATTTGATTTCCCACCTTGTCGGAATTGGCTTTGCCGGTTTGCAAACTCAAATTCTCCAGAAAATGCCATTTTCTACATTTCAGTAATGTTTTTTGTGATTTTTCTTCATTTTTTAAGATTTTTGTTCTGGTACCTATGGTGCTTGTTTTGACTTAAAACTTTTTACCCCGACTTCTAAGACATTGAACTTGATGGGAAAAATAGCTGGAGCAGTTGGTATGGTCTGAGTTGAGAGTTTCAAAAAAAATTTGGACTGATTTTTAGTCAAACTTCAGAGGACCATAACTTTTACTCTAGTTATCAAAATCACTATTATTTCATATGCATTTCGGGTGGAATTTGATTTCCCTCCTTGGTAAAACTGGCTCTGCTGATTTGCAAACTCAAATTCTTCAGAAAATGCCATTTTCTACATTTCAGCAATATTTTTTCTGATTTTTCTTCATTTTTCGAGATTTTTGTTCTAGTAGCTAATGTGCTTGTTTTGACTTGCAATATTTCCCCCCCACTTCTAAGACATTGAACTTGATGGGAAAAATAGCTGGAGCAGTTGGTATGGTCTGAGTTGAGAGTTTTCAAAAAATTTTGGACTGATTTTTAGTCAAACTTCAGAGGACCATAACTTTTGCTCTGGTTATCAGAATCACTATTATTTTATATGCATTTCAGGTGGAATTTGATTTCCCTCCTTGGTAAAACTGGCTCTGCCGGTTTGCAAACTCAAATTCTTCAGTAAATGCCGTTTTCTACATTTCAGCAATATTTTTTGTGATTTTTCTTCATTTTTTCGAGATTTTTGTTCTGGTAGCTACGGTGCTTGTTTTGACTTGAAATTTTTTCCCCCCACTTCTAAGACATTGAACTTGATGGGAAAAATAGTTGGAGCAGTTGGTATGGTCTGAGTTGAGAGTTTCAAAAAAATTTTGGACTGATTTTTAGTCAAACTTCAGAGGACCATAACTTTTGCTCTGGTTATCAGAATCACTATTATTTTATATGCATTTCGGGTGGAATTATATTTCCCACCTTGTCGGAATTGGCTTTGCTGGTTTGCAAACTCAAATTCTCCAGAAAATGCCATTTTCTACATTTCAGTAATTTTTTTGTGATTTTTCTTCATTTTTTAAGATTTTTGTTCTAGTACCTACAGCGCTTGTTTTGACTTAAAACTTTTTACCCCCACTTCTAAGACATTGAACTTGATGGGAAAAATAGCTGGAGCAGTTGGTATGGTCTGAGTTGAGAGTTTCAAAAAAATTTTGGACTGATTTTTAGTCAAACTTCAGAGGACCATAACTTTTGCTCTGGTTATCAGAATCACTATTATTTTATATGCATTTCGGGTGAAATTTGATTTCCCACCTTGTCGGAATTGGCTTTGCTAGTTTGCAAACTCAAATTCTCCAGAAAATGCCATTTTCTACATTTCAGTAATGTTTTTTGTGATTTTTCTTCATTTTTTAAGATTTTTGTTCTGGTACCTATGGTGCTTGTTTTGACTTAAAACTTTTTACCCCGACTTCTAAGACATTGAACTTGAAGGGAAAAATAGCTGGAGCAGTTGGTATGGTCTGAGTTGAGAGTTTCAAAAAAAATTTGGACTGATTTTTAGTCAAACTTCAGAGGACCATAACTTTTGCTCTAGTTATCCGAATCACTATTATTTTATATGCATTTCGGGTGGAATTTGATTTCCCTCCTTGGTAAAACTGGCTCTGCCGATTTGCAAACTCAAATTCTTCAGAAAATGCCATTTTCTACATTTCAGCAATATTTTTTGTGATTTTTCTTCATTTTTCGAGATTTTTGTTCTAGTAGCTACGGTGCTTGTTTGGACTTGCAATATTTTCCCCCCACTTCTAAGACATTGAACTTGATGGGAAAAATAGCTGGAGCAGTTGGTATGGTCTGAGTTGAGAGTTTCAAAAAAATTTTGGACTGATTTTTAGTCAAACTTCAGAGGACCATAACTTTTGCTCTGGTTATCAGAATCACTATTATTTTATATGCATTTCGGGTGGAATTTGATTTCCCTCCTTGGTAAAACTGGCTCTGCCAATTTGCAAACTCAAATTCTTCAGAAAATGCAATTTTCTACATTTCAGCAATATTTTTTGTGATTTTTCTTCATTTTTTTGAGATTTTTGTTCTGGTAGCTACGGTGCTTGTTTTGACTTGCAATATTTTCCCCCCACTTCTAAGACATTGAACTTGATGGGAAAAATAGCTGGAGCAGTTGGTATGGTCTGAGTTGAGAGTTTCAAAAAAAATTTGGATTAATCTTTAGTCAAACTTCAGAGGACCATAACTTTTGCTCTAGTTATCAGAATCACTATTATTTTATATGCATTTCGGGTGGAATTTGATTTCCCTCCTTGGTAAAACTGGCTCTGCCGATTTGCAAACTCAAATTCTTCAGAAAATGCCATTTTCTACATTTCAGTAACGTTTTTTGTGATTTTTCTTCATTTTTTAAGATTTTTGTTCTAGTACCTACGGTGCTTGTTTTGACTTAAAACTTTTTACCCCGACTTCTAAGACATTGAACTTGATGGGAAAAATAGCTGGAGCAGTTGGTATGGTCTGAGTTGAGAGTTTCAAAAAAAATTTGGACTGATTTTTAGTCAAACTTCAGAGGACCATAACTTTTGCTCTAGTTATCAGAATCACTATTATTTCATATGCATTTCGGGTGGAATTTGATTTCCCTCCTTGGTAAAACTGGCTCTGCCGATTTGCAAACTCAAATTCTTCAGAAAATGCCATTTTCTACATTTCAGCAATATTTTTTTTGATTTTTCTTCATTTTTCGAGATTTTTGTTCTAGTAGCTTCGGTGCTTGTTTTGACTTGCAATATTTTCCCCCCACTTCTAAGACATTGAACTTGATGGGAAAAATAGCTGGAGCAGTTGGTATGGTCTGAGTTGAGAGTTTCAAAAAAATTTTGAACTGATTTTTAGTCAAACTTCAAAGGACCATAACTTTTGCTCTGGTTATCAGAATCACTATTATTTTATATGCATTTCGGGTGGAATTTGATTTCCCTCCTTGGTAAAACTGGCTCTGCCGATTTGCAAACTCAAATTCTTCAGAAAATGCCATTTTCTACATTTCAGCAATATTTTTTGTGATTTTTCTTCATTTTTCGAGATTTTTGTTCTAGTAGCTACGGTGCTTGTTTTGACTTGCAATATTTTCCCCCCACTTCTAAGACATTGAACTTGATGGGAAAAATAGCTGGAGCAGTTGGTATGGTCTGAGTTGAGAGTTTCAAAAAAATTTTGGACTGATTTTTAGTCAAACTTCAGAGGACCATAACTTTTGCTCTGGTTATCAGAATCACTATTATTTTATATGCATTTCGGGTGGAATTATATTTCCCACCTTGTCGGAATTGGCTTTGCTGGTTTGCAAACTCAAATTCTCCAGAAAATGCCATTTTCTACATTTCAGTAATTTTTTTGTGATTTTTCTTCATTTTTTAAGATTTTTGTTCTAGTACCTACAGCGCTTGTTTTGACTTAAAACTTTTTACCCCCACTTCTAAGACATTGAACTTGATGGGAAAAATAGCTGGAGCAGTTGGTATGGTCTGAGTTGAGAGTTTCAAAAAAATTTTGGACTGATTTTTAGTCAAACTTCAGAGGACCATAACTTTTGCTCTGGTTATCAGAATCACTATTATTTTATATGCATTTCGGGTGAAATTTGATTTCCCACCTTGTCGGAATTGGCTTTGCTAGTTTGCAAACTCAAATTCTCCAGAAAATGCCATTTTCTACATTTCAGTAATGTTTTTTGTGATTTTTCTTCATTTTTTAAGATTTTTGTTCTGGTACCTATGGTGCTTGTTTTGACTTAAAACTTTTTACCCCGACTTCTAAGACATTGAACTTGAAGGGAAAAATAGCTGGAGCAGTTGGTATGGTCTGAGTTGAGAGTTTCAAAAAAAATTTGGACTGATTTTTAGTCAAACTTCAGAGGACCATAACTTTTGCTCTAGTTATCCGAATCACTATTATTTTATATGCATTTCGGGTGGAATTTGATTTCCCTCCTTGGTAAAACTGGCTCTGCCGATTTGCAAACTCAAATTCTTCAGAAAATGCCATTTTCTACATTTCAGAAATATTTTTTGTGATTTTTCTTCATTTTTCGAGATTTTTGTTCTAGTAGCTACGGTGCTTGTTTGGACTTGCAATATTTTCCCCCCACTTCTAAGACATTGAACTTGATGGGAAAAATAGCTGGAGCAGTTGGTATGGTCTGAGTTGAGAGTTTCAAAAAAAATTTGGACTGATCTTTAGTCAAACTTCAGAGGACCATAACTTTTGCTCTAGTTATCAGAACCACTATTATTTTATATGCATTTCGGGTGGAATTTGATTTCCCTCCTTGGTAAAACTGGCTCTGCCGGTTTGCAAACTGAAATTCTTCAGAAAATGCCGTTTTCTACATTTCAGCAATATTTTTTGTGATTTCTCTTCATTTTTTCGAGATTTTTGTTCTGGTAGCTACGGTGCTTGTTTTGACTTGAAATTTTTTCCCCCCACTTCTAAGACATTGAACTTGATGGGAAAAATAGCTGGAGCAGTTGGTATGGTCTGAGTTGAGAGTTTCAAAAAAATTTTGGACTGATTTTTAGTCAAACTTCAGAGGACCATAACTTTTGCTCTGGTTATCAGAATCACTATTATTTTATATGCATTTCGGGTGGAATTTGATTTCCCTCCTTGGTAAAACTGGCTCTGCCAATTTGCAAACTCAAATTCTTCAGAAAATGCCATTTTCTACATTTCAGCAATATTTTTTGTGATTTTTCTTCATTTTTTTGAGATTTTTGTTCTGGTAGCTACGGTGCTTGTTTTGACTTGCAATATTTTCCCCCCACTTCTAAGACATTGAACTTGATGGGAAAAATAGCTGGAGCAGTTGGTATGGTCTGAGTTGAGAGTTTCAAAAAAAATTTGGACTAATCTTTAGTCAAACTTCAGAGGACCATAACTTTTGCTCTAGTTATCAGAATCACTATTATTTTATATGCATTTTGGGTGGAATTTGATTTCCCTCCTTGGTAAAACTGGCTCTGCCGGTTTGCAAACTCAAATTCTTCAGAAAATGCCGTTTTCTACATTTCAGCAATATTTTTTGTGATTTTTCTTCATTTTTTCGAGATTTTTGTTCTGGTAGCTACGGTGCTTGTTTTGACTTGAAATTTTTTCCCCCCACTTCTAAGACATTGAACTTGATGGGAAAAATAGCTGGAGCAGTTGGTATGGTCTGAGTTGAGAGTTTCAAAAAAATTTTGGACTGATTTTTAGTCAAACTTCAGAGGACCATAACTTTTGCTCTGGTTATCAGAATCACTATTATTTTATATGCATTTCGGGTGGAATTTGATTTCCCCCTTGGTAAAACTGGCTCTGCCGATTTGCAAACTCAAATTCTTCAAAAAATGCCATTTTCTACATTTCAGCAATATTTTTTGTGATTTTTCTTCATTTTTTCGAGATTTTTGTTCTGGTAGCTACGGTGCTTGGTTTGACTTGCAATTTTTTCCCCCGACTTCTAAGACATTGAACTTGATGGGAAAAATAGCTGGAGCAGTTGGTATGGTCTGAGTTGAGAGTTTCAAAAAAATTTTGGACTGATTTTTAGTCAAACTTCAGAGGACCATAACTTTTGCTCTGGTTATC
This sequence comes from Vigna unguiculata, assembly GCF_037176805.1. Lineage (NCBI taxonomy): Eukaryota > Viridiplantae > Streptophyta > Magnoliopsida > Fabales > Fabaceae > Vigna > Vigna unguiculata. The sequence goes on along the minus strand of NW_028196645.1, from coordinate 25,115 downwards.
AGAATCACTATTATTTTATATGCATTTCGGGTGAAATTTGATTTCCCACCTTGTCGGAATTGGCTTTGCTGGTTTGCAAACTCAAATTCTCCAGAAAAAGCCATTTTCTACATTTCAGTAACGTTTTTTGTGATTTTTCTTCATTTTTTAAGATTTTTGTTCTAGTACCTACGGTGCTTGTTTTGACTTAAAACTTTTTACCCCGACTTCTAAGACATTGAACTTGATGGGAAAAATAGCTGGAGCAGTTGGTATGGTCTGAGTTGAGAGTTTCAAAAAAAATTTGGACTGATTTTTAGTCAAACTTCAGAGGACCATAACTTTTGCTCTAGTTATCAGAATCACTATTATTTCATATGCATTTCGGGTGGAATTTGATTTCCCTCCTTGGTAAAACTGGCTCTGCCGATTTGCAAACTCAAATTCTTCAGAAAATGCCATTTTCTACATTTCAGCAATATTTTTTTTGATTTTTCTTCATTTTTCGAGATTTTTGTTCTAGTAGCTTCGGTGCTTGTTTTGACTTGCAATATTTTCCCCCCACTTCTAAGACATTGAACTTGATGGGAAAAATAGCTGGAGCAGTTGGTATGGTCTGAGTTGAGAGTTTCAAAAAAATTTTGAACTGATTTTTAGTCAAACTTCAAAGGACCATAACTTTTGCTCTGGTTATCAGAATCACTATTATTTTATATGCATTTCGGGTGGAATTTGATTTCCCTCCTTGGTAAAACTGGCTCTGCCGATTTGCAAACTCAAATTCTTCAGAAAATGCCATTTTCTACATTTCAGCAATATTTTTTGTGATTTTTCTTCATTTTTCGAGATTTTTGTTCAAGTAGCTACGGTGCTTGTTTTGACTTGCAATATTTTCCCCCCACTTCTAAGACATTGAACTTGATGGGAAAAATAGCTGGAGCAGTTGGTATGGTCTGAGTTGAGAGTTTCAAAAAATTTTGGACTGATTTTTAGTCAAACTTCAGAGGACCATAACTTTTGCTCTGGTTATCAGAATCACTATTATTTTATATGCATTTCGGGTGGAATTTGATTTCCCTCCTTGGTAAAACTGGCTCTGCCGGTTTGCAAACTCAAATTCTTCAGAAAATGCCGTTTTCTACATTTCAGCAATATTTTTTGTGATTTTTCTTCATTTTTTTGAGATTTTTGTTCTGGTAGCTACGGTGCTTGTTTTGACTTGAAATTTTTTCCCCCCACTTCTAAGACATTGAACTTGATGGGAAAAATAGTTGGAGCAGTTGGTATGGTCTGAGTTGAGAGTTTCAAAAAAATTTTGGACTGATTTTTAGTCAAACTTCAGAGGACCATAACTTTTGCTCTGGTTATCAGAATCACTATTATTTTATATGCATTTCGGGTGGAATTATATTTCCCACCTTGTCGGAATTGGCTTTGCTGGTTTGCAAACTCAAATTCTCCAGAAAATGCCATTTTCTACATTTCAGTAATTTTTTTGTGATTTTTCTTCATTTTTTAAGATTTTTGTTCTAGAACCTACGGCGCTTGTTTTGACTTAAAACTTTTTACCCCCACTTCTAAGACATTGAACTTGATGGGAAAAATAGCTGGAGCAGTTGGTATGGTCTGAGTTGAGAGTTTCAAAAAAATTTTCGACTGATTTTTAGTCAAACTTCAGAGGACCATAACTTTTGCTCTGGTTATCAGAATCACTATTATTTTATATGCATTTCGGGTGAAATTTGATTTCCCACCTTGTCGGAATTGGCTTTGCTAGTTTACAAACTCAAATTCTCCAGAAAATGCCATTTTCTACATTTCAGTAATGTTTTTTGTGATTTTTCTTCATTTTTTAAGATTTTTGTTCTAGTACCTATGGTGCTTGTTTTGACTTAAAACTTTTTACCCCGACTTCTAAGACATTGAACTTGAAGGGAAAAATAGCTGGAGCAGTTGGTATGGTCTGAGTTGAGAGTTTCAAAAAAAATTTGGACTGATTTTTAGTCAAACTTCAGAGGACCATAACTTTTGCTCTAGTTATCCGAATCACTATTATTTTATATGCATTTCGGGTGGAATTTGATTTCCCTCCTTGGTAAAACTGGCTCTGCCGATTTGCAAACTCAAATTCTTCAGAAAATGCCATTTTCTACATTTCAGCAATATTTTTTGTGATTTTTCTTCATTTTTTGAGATTTTTGTTCTAGTAGCTACGGTGCTTGTTTTGACTTGCAATATTTTCCCCCCACTTCTAAGACATTGAACTTGATGGGAAAAATAGCTGGAGCAGTTGGTATGGTCTGAGTTGAGAGTTTCAAAAAAAATTTGGACTGATCTTTAGTCAAACTTCAGAGGACCATAACTTTTGCTCTAGTTATCAGAACCACTACTATTTTATATGCATTTCGGGTGGAATTTGATTTCCCTCCTTGGTAAAACTGGCTCTGCCGGTTTGCAAACTGAAATTCTTCAGAAAATGCCGTTTTCTACATTTCAGCAATATTTTTTGTGATTTTTCTTCATTTTTTCGAGATTTTTGTTCTGGTAGCTACGGTGCTTGTTTTGACTTGAAATTTTTTCCCCCCACTTCTAAGACATTGAACTTGATGGGAAAAATAGCTGGAGCAGTTGGTATGGTCTGAGTTGAGAGTTTCAAAAAAAGTTTGGACTGATTTTTGGTCAAACTTCAGAGGACCATAACTTTTGCTCTGGTTATCAGAATCACTATTATTTTATATGCATTTCGGTTGGAATTTGATTTCCCTCCTTGGTAAAACTGGCTCTGCCGATTTGCAAACTCAAATTCTTCAGAAAATGCCATTTTCTACATTTCAGCAATATTTTTTGTGATTTTTCTTCATTTTTCGAGATTTTTGTTCTCGTAGCTTCGGTGCTTGTTTTGACTTGCAATATTTTCCCCCCACTTCTAAGACATTGAACTTGATGGGAAAAATAGCTGGAGCAGTTGGTATGGTCTGAGTTGAGAGTTTCAAAAAAAATTTGGACTGATCTTTAGTCAAACTTCAGAGGACCATAACTTTTGCTCTGGTTATCAGAATCACTATTATTTTATATGCATTTCGGGTGGAATTTGATTTCCCTCCTTGGTAAAACTGGCTCTGCCGGTTTGCAAACTCAAATTCTTCAGAAAATGCCGTTTTCTACATTTCAGCAATATTTTTTGTGATTTTTCTTCATTTTTTCGAGATTTTTGTTCTGGTAGCTACGGTGCTTGTTTTGACTTGAAATTTTTTCCCCCCACTTCTAAGACATTGAACTTGATGGGAAAAATAGCTGGAGCAGTTCGTATGGTCTGAGTTGAGAGTTTCAAAAAAAATTTGGACTGATTTTTAGTCAAACTTCAGAGGACCATAACTTTTGCTCTAGTTATCAGAATCACTATTATTTTATATGCATTTCGGGTGGAATTTGATTTCCCCCTTGGTAAAACTGGCTCTGCCGATTTGCAAACTCAAATTCTTCAGAAAATGCCATTTTCTACATTTCAGCAATATTTTTTGTGATTTTTCTTCATTTTTTCGAGATTTTTGTTCTGGTAGCTACGGTGCTTGGTTTGACTTGCAATTTTTTCCCCCGACTTCTAAGACATTGAACTGATGGGAAAAATAGCTGGAGCAGTTGGTATGGTCTGAGTTGAGAGTTTCAAAAAAATTTTGGACTGATTTTTAGTCAAACTTCAGAGGACCATAACTTTTGCTCTGGTTATCAGAATCACTATTATTTTATATGCATTTCGGGTGAAATTTGATTTCCCACCTTGTCGGAATTGGCTTTGCTGGTTTGCAAACTCAAATTCTCCAGAAAATGCCATTTTCTACATTTCAGTAACGTTTTTTGTGATTTTTCTTCATTTTTTAAGATTTTTGTTCTAGTACCTACGGTGCTTGTTTTGACTTAAAACTTTTTACCCCGACTTCTAAGACATTGAACTTGATGGGAAAAATAGCTGGAGCAGTTGGTATGGTCTGAGTTGAGGGTTTCAAAAAAAATTTGGACTGATTTTTAGTCAAACTTCAGAGGACCATAACTTTTGCTCTAGTTATCAGAATCACTATTATTTCATATGCATTTCGGGTGGAATTTGATTTCCCTCCTTGGTAAAACTGGCTCTGCCGATTTGCAAACTCAAATTCTTCAGAAAATGCCATTTTCTACATTTCAGCAATATTTTTTTTGATTTTTCTTCATTTTTCGAGATTTTTGTTCTAGTAGCTTCGGTGCTTGTTTTGACTTGCAATATTTTCCCCCCACTTCTAAGACATTGAACTTGATGGGAAAAATAGCTGGAGCAGTTGGTATGGTCTGAGTTGAGAGTTTCAAAAAAATTTTGAACTGATTTTTAGTCAAACTTCAAAGGACCATAACTTTTGCTCTGGTTATCAGAATCACTATTATTTTATATGCATTTCGGGTGGAATTTGATTTCCCTCCTTGGTAAAACTGGCTCTGCCGATTTGCAAACTCAAATTCTTCAGAAAATGCCATTTTCTACATTTCAGCAATATTTTTTGTGATTTTTCTTCATTTTTCGAGATTTTTGTTCTAGTAGCTACGGTGCTTGTTTTGACTTGAAATTTTTTCCCCCCACTTCTAAGACATTGAACTTGATGGGAAAAATAGCTGGAGCAGTTGGTATGGTCTGAGTTGAGAGTTTCAAAAAAATTTTGGACTGATTTTTGGTCAAACTTCAGAGGACCATAACTTTTGCTCTGGTTATCAGAATCACTATTATTTTATATGCATTTCGGTTGGAATTTGATTTCCCTCCTTGGTAAAACTGGCTCTGCCGATTTGCAAACTCAAATTCTTCAGAAAATGCCATTTTCTACATTTCAGCAATATTTTTTGTGATTTTTCTTCATTTTTCGAGATTTTTGTTCTCGTAGCTTCGGTGCTTGTTTTGACTTGCAATATTTTCCCCCCACTTCTAAGACATTGAACTTGATGGGAAAAATAGCTGGAGCAGTTGGTATGGTCTGAGTTGAGAGTTTCAAAAAAAATTTGGACTGATCTTTAGTCAAACTTCAGAGGACCATAACTTTTGCTCTGGTTATCAGAATCACTATTATTTTATATGCATTTCGGGTGGAATTTGATTTCCCTCCTTGGTAAAACTGGCTCTGCCGGTTTGCAAACTCAAATTCTTCAGAAAATGCCGTTTTCTACATTTCAGCAATATTTTTTGTGATTTTTCTTCATTTTTTCGAGATTTTTGTTCTGGTAGCTACGGTGCTTGTTTTGACTTGAAATTTTTTCCCCCCACTTCTAAGACATTGAACTTGATGGGAAAAATAGCTGGAGCAGTTCGTATGGTCTGAGTTGAGAGTTTCAAAAAAAATTTGGACTGATTTTTAGTCAAACTTCAGAGGACCATAACTTTTGCTCTAGTTATCAGAATCACTATTATTTTATATGCATTTCGGGTGGAATTTGATTTCCCCCTTGGTAAAACTGGCTCTGCCGATTTGCAAACTCAAATTCTTCAGAAAATGCCATTTTCTACATTTCAGCAATATTTTTTGTGATTTTTCTTCATTTTTTCGAGATTTTTGTTCTGGTAGCTACGGTGCTTGGTTTGACTTGCAATTTTTTCCCCCGACTTCTAAGACATTGAACTGATGGGAAAAATAGCTGGAGCAGTTGGTATGGTCTGAGTTGAGAGTTTCAAAAAAATTTTGGACTGATTTTTAGTCAAACTTCAGAGGACCATAACTTTTGCTCTGGTTATCAGAATCACTATTATTTTATATGCATTTCGGGTGAAATTTGATTTCCCACCTTGTCGGAATTGGCTTTGCTGGTTTGCAAACTCAAATTCTCCAGAAAATGCCATTTTCTACATTTCAGTAACGTTTTTTGTGATTTTTCTTCATTTTTTAAGATTTTTGTTCTAGTACCTACGGTGCTTGTTTTGACTTAAAACTTTTTACCCCGACTTCTAAGACATTGAACTTGATGGGAAAAATAGCTGGAGCAGTTGGTATGGTCTGAGTTGAGGGTTTCAAAAAAAATTTGGACTGATTTTTAGTCAAACTTCAGAGGACCATAACTTTTGCTCTAGTTATCAGAATCACTATTATTTCATATGCATTTCGGGTGGAATTTGATTTCCCTCCTTGGTAAAACTGGCTCTGCCGATTTGCAAACTCAAATTCTTCAGAAAATGCCATTTTCTACATTTCAGCAATATTTTTTTTGATTTTTCTTCATTTTTCGAGATTTTTGTTCTAGTAGCTTCGGTGCTTGTTTTGACTTGCAATATTTTCCCCCCACTTCTAAGACATTGAACTTGATGGGAAAAATAGCTGGAGCAGTTGGTATGGTCTGAGTTGAGAGTTTCAAAAAAATTTTGAACTGATTTTTAGTCAAACTTCAAAGGACCATAACTTTTGCTCTGGTTATCAGAATCACTATTATTTTATATGCATTTCGGGTGGAATTTGATTTCCCTCCTTGGTAAAACTGGCTCTGCCGATTTGCAAACTCAAATTCTTCAGAAAATGCCATTTTCTACATTTCAGCAATATTTTTTGTGATTTTTCTTCATTTTTCGAGATTTTTGTTCTAGTAGCTACGGTGCTTGTTTTGACTTGAAATTTTTTCCCCCCACTTCTAAGACATTGAACTTGATGGGAAAAATAGCTGGAGCAGTTGGTATGGTCTGAGTTGAGAGTTTCAAAAAAATTTTGGACTGATTTTTGGTCAAACTTCAGAGGACCATAACTTTTGCTCTGGTTATCAGAATCACTATTATTTTATATGCATTTCGGTTGGAATTTGATTTCCCTCCTTGGTAAAACTGGCTCTGCCGATTTGCAAACTCAAATTCTTCAGAAAATGCCATTTTCTACATTTCAGCAATATTTTTTGTGATTTTTCTTCATTTTTCGAGATTTTTGTTCTCGTAGCTTCGGTGCTTGTTTTGACTTGCAATATTTTCCCCCCACTTCTAAGACATTGAACTTGATGGGAAAAATAGCTGGAGCAGTTGGTATGGTCTGAGTTGAGAGTTTCAAAAAAAATTTGGACTGATCTTTAGTCAAACTTCAGAGGACCATAACTTTTGCTCTGGTTATCAGAATCACTATTATTTTATATGCATTTCGGGTGGAATTTGATTTCCCTCCTTGGTAAAACTGGCTCTGCCGGTTTGCAAACTCAAATTCTTCAGAAAATGCCGTTTTCTACATTTCAGCAATATTTTTTGTGATTTTTCTTCATTTTTTCGAGATTTTTGTTCTGGTAGCTACGGTGCTTGTTTTGACTTGAAATTTTTTCCCCCCACTTCTAAGACATTGAACTTGATGGGAAAAATAGCTGGAGCAGTTCGTATGGTCTGAGTTGAGAGTTTCAAAAAAAATTTGGACTGATTTTTAGTCAAACTTCAGAGGACCATAACTTTTGCTCTAGTTATCAGAATCACTATTATTTTATATGCATTTCGGGTGGAATTTGATTTCCCCCTTGGTAAAACTGGCTCTGCCGATTTGCAAACTCAAATTCTTCAGAAAATGCCATTTTCTACATTTCAGCAATATTTTTTGTGATTTTTCTTCATTTTTTCGAGATTTTTGTTCTGGTAGCTACGGTGCTTGGTTTGACTTGCAATTTTTTCCCCCGACTTCTAAGACATTGAACTGATGGGAAAAATAGCTGGAGCAGTTGGTATGGTCTGAGTTGAGAGTTTCAAAAAAATTTTGGACTGATTTTTAGTCAAACTTCAGAGGACCATAACTTTTGCTCTGGTTATCAGAATCACTATTATTTTATATGCATTTCGGGTGAAATTTGATTTCCCACCTTGTCGGAATTGACTTTGCTGGTTTGCAAACTCAAATTCTCCAGAAAATGCCATTTTCTACATTTCAGTAACGTTTTTTGTGATTTTTCTTCATTTTTTAAGATTTTTGTTCTAGTACCTACGGTGCTTGTTTTGACTTAAAACTTTTTACCCCGACTTCTAAGACATTGAACTTGATGGGAAAAATAGCTGGAGCAGTTGGTATGGTCTGAGTTGAGAGTTTCAAAAAAAATTTGGACTGATTTTTAGTCAAACTTCAGAGGACCATAACTTTTGCTCTAGTTATCAGAATCACTATTATTTCATATGCATTTCGGGTGGAATTTGATTTCCCTCCTTGGTAAAACTGGCTCTGCCGATTTGCAAACTCAAATTCTTCAGAAAATGCCATTTTCTACATTTCAGCAATATTTTTTTTGATTTTTCTTCATTTTTCGAGATTTTTGTTCTAGTAGCTTCGGTGCTTGTTTTGACTTGCAATATTTTCCCCCCACTTCTAAGACATTGAACTTGATGGGAAAAATAGCTGGAGCAGTTGGTATGGTCTGAGTTGAGAGTTTCAAAAAAATTTTGAACTGATTTTTAGTCAAACTTCAAAGGACAATAACTTTTGCTCTGGTTATCAGAATCACTATTATTTTATATGCATTTCGGGTGGAATTTGATTTCCCTCCTTGGTAAAACTGGCTCTGCCGATTTGCAAACTCAAATTCTTCAGAAAATGCCATTTTCTACATTTCAGCAATATTTTTTTTGATTTTTCTTCATTTTTCGAGATTTTTGTTCTAGTAGCTTCGGTGCTTGTTTTGACTTGCAATATTTTCCCCCCACTTCTAAGACATTGAACTTGATGGGAAAAATAGCTGGAGCAGTTGGTATGGTCTGAGTTGAGAGTTTTAAAAAAATTTTGGACTGATTTTTAGTCAAACTTCAGAGGACCATAACTTTTGCTCTGGTTATCAGAATCACTATTATTTTATATGCATTTCGGGTGGAATTTGATTTCCCCCTTGGTAAAACTGGCTCTGCCGATTTGCAAACTCAAATTCTTCAGAAAATGCCATTTTCTACATTTCAGCAATATTTTTTGTGATTTTTCTTCATTTTTTCGAGATTTTTGTTCTGGTAGCTACGGTGCTTGGTTTGACTTGCAATTTTTTCCCCCGACTTCTAAGACATTGAACTTGATGGGAAAAATAGCTGGAGCAGTTGGTATGGTCTGAGTTGAGAGTTTCAAAAAAATTTTGGACTGATTTTTAGTCAAACTTCAGAGGACCATAACTTTTGCTCTGGTTATCAGAATCACTATTATTTTATATGCATTTCGGGTGAAATTTGATTTCCCACCTTGTCGGAATTGGCTTTGCTGGTTTGCAAACTCAAATTCTCCAGAAAATGCCATTTTCTACATTTCAGTAACGTTTTTTGTGATTTTTCTTCATTTTTTAAGATTTTTGTTCTAGTACCTACGGTGCTTGTTTTGACTTAAAACTTTTTACCCCGACTTCTAAGACATTGAACTTGATGGGAAAAATAGCTGGAGCAGTTGGTATGGTCTGAGTTGAGAGTTTCAAAAAAAATTTGGACTGATTTTTAGTCAAACTTCAGAGGACCATAACTTTTGCTCTAGTTATCAGAATCACTATTATTTCATATGCATTTCGGGTGGAATTTGATTTCCCTCCTTGGTAAAACTGGCTCTGCCGATTTGCAAACTCAAATTCTTCAGAAAATGCCATTTTCTACATTTCAGCAATATTTTTTTTGATTTTTCTTCATTTTTCGAGATTTTTGTTCTAGTAGCTTCGGTGCTTGTTTTGACTTGCAATATTTTCCCCCCACTTCTAAGACATTGAACTTGATGGGAAAAATAGCTGGAGCAGTTGGTATGGTCTGAGTTGAGAGTTTCAAAAAAATTTTGAACTGATTTTTAGTCAAACTTCAAAGGACCATAACTTTTGCTCTGGTTATCAGAATCACTATTATTTTATATGCATTTCGGGTGGAATTTGATTTCCCTCCTTGGTAAAACTGGCTCTGCCGATTTGCAAACTCAAATTCTTCAGAAAATGCCATTTTCTACATTTCAGCAATATTTTTTGTGATTTTTCTTCATTTTTCGAGATTTTTGTTCTAGTAGCTACGGTGCTTGTTTTGACTTGCAATATTTTCCCCCCACTTCTAAGACATTGAACTTGATGGGAAAAATAGCTGGAGCAGTTGGTATGGTCTGAGTTGAGAGTTTTAAAAAAATTTTGGACTGATTTTTAGTCAAACTTCAGAGGACCATAACTTTTGCTCTGGTTATCAGAATCACTATTATTTTATATGCATTTCGGGTGGAATTTGATTTCCCCCTTGGTAAAACTGGCTCTGCCGATTTGCAAACTCAAATTCTTCAGAAAATGCCATTTTCTACATTTCAGCAATATTTTTTGTGATTTTTCTTCATTTTTTCGAGATTTTTGTTCTGGTAGCTACGGTGCTTGGTTTGACTTGCAATTTTTTCCCCCGACTTCTAAGACATTGAACTTGATGGGAAAAATAGCTGGAGCAGTTGGTATGGTCTGAGTTGAGAGTTTCAAAAAAATTTTGGACTGATTTTTAGTCAAACTTCAGAGGACCATAACTTTTGCTCTGGTTATCAGAATCACTATTATTTTATATGCATTTCGGGTGAAATTTGATTTCCCACCTTGTCGGAATTGGCTTTGCTGGTTTGCAAACTCAAATTCTCCAGAAAATGCCATTTTCTACATTTCAGTAACGTTTTTTGTGATTTTTCTTCATTTTTTAAGATTTTTGTTCTAGTACCTACGGTGCTTGTTTTGACTTAAAACTTTTTACCCCGACTTCTAAGACATTGAACTTGATGGGAAAAATAGCTGGAGCAGTTGGTATGGTCTGAGTTGAGAGTTTCAAAAAAAATTTGGACTGATTTTTAGTCAAACTTCAGAGGACCATAACTTTTGCTCTAGTTATCAGAATCACTATTATTTCATATGCATTTCGGGTGGAATTTGATTTCCCTCCTTGGTAAAACTGGCTCTGCCGATTTGCAAACTCAAATTCTTCAGAAAATGCCATTTTCTACATTTCAGCAATATTTTTTTTGATTTTTCTTCATTTTTCGAGATTTTTGTTCTAGTAGCTTCGGTGCTTGTTTTGACTTGCAATATTTTCCCCCCACTTCTAAGACATTGAACATGATGGGAAAAATAGCTGGAGCAGTTGGTATGGTCTGAGTTGAGAGTTTCAAAAAAATTTTGAACTGATTTTTAGTCAAACTTCAAAGGACCATAACTTTTGCTCTGGTTATTAGAATCACTATTATTTTATATGCATTTCGGGTGGAATTTGATTTCCCTCCTTGGTAAAACTGGCTCTGCCGGTTTGCAAACTGAAATTCTTCAGAAAATGCCGTTTTCTACATTTCAGCAATATTTTTTGTGATTTTTCTTCATTTTTTCGAGATTTTTGTTCTGGTAGCTACGGTGCTTGTTTTGACTTGAAATTTTTTCCCCCCACTTCTAAGACATTGAACTTGATGGGAAAAATAGCTGGAGCAGTTGGTATGGTCTGAGTTGAGAGTTTCAAAAAAATTTTGGACTGATTTTTGGTCAAACTTCAGAGGACCATAACTTTTGCTCTGGTTATCAGAATCACTATTATTTTATATGCATTTCGGTTGGAATTTGATTTCCCTCCTTGGTAAAACTGGCTCTGCCGATTTGCAAACTCAAATTCTTCAGAAAATGCCATTTTCTACATTTCAGCAATATTTTTTGTGATTTTTCTTCATTTTTCGAGATTTTTGTTCTCGTAGCTTCGGTGCTTGTTTTGACTTGCAATATTTTCCCCCCACTTCTAAGACATTGAACTTGATGGGAAAAATAGCTGGAGCAGTTGGTATGGTCTGAGTTGAGAGTTTCAAAAAAAATTTGGACTGATCTTTAGTCAAACTTCAGAGGACCATAACTTTTGCTCTGGTTATCAGAATCACTATTATTTTATATGCATTTCGGGTGGAATTTGATTTCCCTCCTTGGTAAAACTGGCTCTGCCGGTTTGCAAACTCAAATTCTTCAGAAAATGCCGTTTTCTACATTTCAGCAATATTTTTTGTGATTTTTCTTCATTTTTTCGAGATTTTTGTTCTGGTAGCTACGGTGCTTGTTTTGACTTGAAATTTTTTTCCCCCACTTCTAAGACATTGAACTTGATGGGAAAAATAGCTGGAGCAGTTGGTATGGTCTGAGTTGAGAGTTTCAAAAAAATTTTGGACTGATTTTTAGTCAAACTTCAGAGGACCATAACTTTTGCTCTAGTTATCAGAATCACTATTATTTTATATGCATTTCGGGTGGAATTTGATTTCCCCCTTGGTAAAACTGGCTCTGCCGATTTGCAAACTCAAATTCTTCAGAAAATGCCATTTTCTACATTTCAGCAATATTTTTTGTGATTTTTCTTCATTTTTTCGAGATTTTTGTTCTGGTAGCTACGGTGCTTGGTTTGACTTGCAATTTTTTCCCCCGACTTCTAAGACATTGAACTTGATGGGAAAAATAGCTGGAGCAGTTGGTATGGTCTGAGTTGAGAGTTTCAAAAAAATTTTGGACTGATTTTTAGTCAAACTTCAGAGGACCATAACTTTTGCTCTGGTTATCAGAATCACTATTATTTCATATGCATTTCGGGTGAAATTTGATTTCCCACCTTGTTGGAATTGGCTTTGCTGGTTTGCAAACTCAAATTCTCCAGAAAATGCCATTTTCTACATTTCAGTAACGTTTTTTGTGATTTTTCTTCATTTTTTAAGATTTTTGTTCTAGTACCTACGGTGCTTGTTTTGACTTAAAACTTTTTACCCCGACTTCTAAGACATTGAACTTGATGGGAAAAATAGCTGGAGCAGTTGGTATGGTCTGAGTTGAGAGTTTCAAAAAAAATTTGGACTGATTTTTAGTCAAACTTTAGAGGACCATAACTTTTGCTCTAGTTATCAGAATCACTATTATTTCATATGCATTTCGGGTGGAATTTGATTTCCCTCCTTGGTAAAACTGGCTCTGCCGATTTGCAAACTCAAATTCTTCAGAAAATGCCATTTTCTACATTTCAGCAATATTTTTTTTGATTTTTCTTCATTTTTCGAGATTTTTGTTCTAGTAGCTTCGGTGCTTGTTTTGACTTGCAATATTTTCCCCCCACTTCTAAGACATTGAACTTGATGGGAAAAATAGCTGGAGCAGTTGGTATGGTCTGAGTTGAGAGTTTTAAAAAAATTTTGGACTGATTTTTAGTCAAACTTCAGAGGACCATAACTTTTGCTCTGGTTATCAGAATCACTATTATTTTATATGCATTGCGGGTGGAATTTGATTTCCCCCTTGGTAAAACTGGCTCTGCCGATTTGCAAACTCAAATTCTTCAGAAAATGCCGTTTTCTACTTTCAGCAATATTTTTTGTGATTTTTCTTCATTTTTTCGAGATTTTTGTTCTGGTAGCTACGGTGCTTGTTTTGACTTGAAATTTTTTTCCCCCACTTCTAAGACATTGAACTTGATGGGAAAAATAGCTGGAGCAGTTGGTATGGTCTGAGTTGAGAGTTTCAAAAAAATTTTGGACTGATTTTTAGTCAAACTTCAGAGGACCATAACTTTTGCTCTAGTTATCAGAATCACTATTATTTTATATGCATTTCGGGTGGAATTTGATTTCCCCCTTGGTAAAACTGGCTCTGCCGATTTGCAAACTCAAATTCTTCAGAAAATGCCATTTTCTACATTTCAGCAATATTTTTTGTGATTTTTCTTCATTTTTTCGAGATTTTTGTTCTGGTAGCTACGGTGCTTGGTTTGACTTGCAATTTTTTCCCCCGACTTCTAAGACATTGAACTTGATGGGAAAAATAGCTGGAGCAGTTGGTATGGTCTGAGTTGAGAGTTTCAAAAAAATTTTGGACTGATTTTTAGTCAAACTTCAGAGGACCATAACTTTTGCTCTGGTTATCAGAATCACTATTATTTCATATGCATTTCGGGTGAAATTTGATTTCCCACCTTGTTGGAATTGGCTTTGCTGGTTTGCAAACTCAAATTCTCCAGAAAATGCCATTTTCTACATTTCAGTAACGTTTTTTGTGATTTTTCTTCATTTTTTAAGATTTTTGTTCTAGTACCTACGGTGCTTGTTTTGACTTAAAACTTTTTACCCCGACTTCTAAGACATTGAACTTGATGGGAAAAATAGCTGGAGCAGTTGGTATGGTCTGAGTTGAGAGTTTCAAAAAAAATTTGGACTGATTTTTAGTCAAACTTTAGAGGACCATAACTTTTGCTCTGGTTATCAGAATCACTATTATTTCATATGCATTTCGGGTGGAATTTGATTTCCCTCCTTGGTAAAACTGGCTCTGCCGATTTGCAAACTCAAATTCTTCAGAAAATGCCATTTTCTACATTTCAGCAATATTTTTTTTGATTTTTCTTCATTTTTCGAGATTTTTGTTCTAGTAGCTTCGGTGCTTGTTTTGACTTGCAATATTTTCCCCCCCACTTCTAAGACATTGAACTTGATGGGAAAAATAGCTGGAGCAGTTGGTATGGTCTGAGTTGAGAGTTTTAAAAAAATTTTGGACTGATTTTTAGTCAAACTTCAGAGGACCATAACTTTTGCTCTGGTTATCAGAATCACTATTATTTTATATGCATTTCGGGTGGAATTTGATTTCCCCCTTGGTAAAACTGGCTCTGCCGATTTGCAAACTCAAATTCTTCAGAAAATGCCATTTTCTACATTTCAGCAATATTTTTTGTGATTTTTCTTCATTTTTTCGAGATTTTTGTTCTGGTAGCTACGGTGCTTGGTTTGACTTGCAATTTTTTCCCCCGACTTCTAAGACATTGAACTTGATGGGAAAAATAGCTGGAGCAGTTGGTATGGTCTGAGTTGAGAGTTTCAAAAAAATTTTGGACTGATTTTTAGTCAAACTTCAGAGGACCATAACTTTTGCTCTGGTTATCAGAATCACTATTATTTTATATGCATTTCGGGTGAAATTTGATTTCCCACCTTGTCGGAATTGGCTTTGCTGGTTTGCAAACTCAAATTCTCCAGAAAATGCCATTTTCTACATTTCAGTAACGTTTTTTGTGATTTTTCTTCATTTTTTAAGATTTTTGTTCTAGTACCTACGGTGCTTGTTTTGACTTAAAACTTTTTACCCCGACTTCTAAGACATTGAACTTGATGGGAAAAATAGCTGGAGCAGTTGGTATGGTCTGAGTTGAGAGTTTCAAAAAAAATTTGGACTGATTTTTAGTCAAACTTCAGAGGACCATAACTTTTGCTCTAGTTATCAGAATCACTATTATTTCATATGCATTTCGGGTGGAATTTGATTTCCCTCCTTGGTAAAACTGGCTCTGCCGATTTGCAAACTCAAATTCTTCAGAAAATGCCATTTTCTACATTTCAGCAATATTTTTTTTGATTTTTCTTCATTTTTCGAGATTTTTGTTCTAGTAGCTTCGGTGCTTGTTTTGACTTGCAATATTTTCCCCCCACTTCTAAGACATTGAACATGATGGGAAAAATAGCTGGAGCAGTTGGTATGGTCTGAGTTGAGAGTTTCAAAAAAATTTGAACTGATTTTTAGTCAAACTTCAAAGGACCATAACTTTTGCTCTGGTTATCAGAATCACTATTATTTTATATGCATTTCGGGTGGAATTTGATTTCCCTCCTTGGTAAAACTGGCTCTGCCGGTTTGCAAACTGAAATTCTTCAGAAAATGCCGTTTTCTACATTTCAGCAATATTTTTTGTGATTTTTCTTCATTTTTCGAGATTTTTGTTCTCGTAGCTTCGGTGCTTGTTTTGACTTGCAATATTTTCCCCCCACTTCTAAGACATTGAACTTGATGGGAAAAATAGCTGGAGCAGTTGGTATGGTCTGAGTTGAGAGTTTCAAAAAAAATTTGGACTGATTTTTAGTCAAACTTCAGAGGACCATAACTTTTGCTCTAGTTATCAGAATCACTATTATTTCATATGCATTTCGGGTGGAATTTGATTTCCCTCCTTGGTAAAACTGGCTCTGCCGATTTGCAAACTCAAATTCTTCAGAAAATGCCATTTTCTACATTTCAGCAATATTTTTTTTGATTTTTCTTCATTTTTCGAGATTTTTGTTCTAGTAGCTTCGGTGCTTGTTTTGACTTGCAATATTTTCCCCCCCACTTCTAAGACATTGAACATGATGGGAAAAATAGCTGGAGCAGTTGGTATGGTCTGAGTTGAGAGTTTCAAAAAAAATTTGAACTGATTTTTAGTCAAACTTCAAAGGACCATAACTTTTGCTCTGGTTATCAGAATCACTATTATTTTATATGCATTTCGGTGGAATTTGATTTCCCTCCTTGGTAAAACTGGCTCTGCCGGTTTGCAAACTGAAATTCTTCAGAAAATGCCGTTTTCTACATTTCAGCAATATTTTTTGTGATTTTTCATCATTTTTTCGAGATTTTTGTTCTGGTAGCTACGGTGCTTGTTTTGACTTGAAATTTTTTCCCCCCACTTCTAAGACATTGAACTTGATGGGAAAAATAGCTGGAGCAGTTGGTATGGTCTGAGTTGAGAGTTTCAAAAAAATTTTGGACTGATTTTTGGTCAAACTTCAGAGGACCATAACTTTTGCTCTGGTTATCAGAATCACTATTATTTTATATGCATTTCGGTTGGAATTTGATTTCCCTCCTTGGTAAAACTGGCTCTGCCGATTTGCAAACTCAAATTCTTCAGAAAATGCCATTTTCTACATTTCAGCAATATTTTTTGTGATTTTTCTTCATTTTTCGAGATTTTTGTTCTCGTAGCTTCGGTGCTTGTTTTGACTTGCAATATTTTCCCCCCACTTCTAAGACATTGAACTTGATGGGAAAAATAGCTGGAGCAGTTGGTATGGTCTGAGTTGAGAGTTTCAAAAAAAATTTGGACTGATCTTTAGTCAAACTTCAGAGGACCATAACTTTTGCTCTGGTTATCAGAATCACTATTATTTTATATGCATTTCGGGTGGGAATTTGATTTCCCTCCTTGGTAAAACTGGCTCTGCCGGTTTGCAAACTCAAATTCTTCAGAAAATGCCGTTTTCTACATTTCAGCAATATTTTTTGTGATTTTTCTTCATTTTTTCGAGATTTTTGTTCTGGTAGCTACGGTGCTTGTTTTGACTTGAAATTTTTTCCCCCCACTTCTAAGACATTGAACTTGATGGGAAAAATAGCTGGAGCAGTTGGTATGGTCTGAGTTGAGAGTTTCAAAAAAATTTTGGACTGATTTTTAGTCAAACTTCAGAGGACCATAACTTTTGCTCTAGTTATCAGAATCACTATTATTTTATATGCATTTCGGGTGGAATTTGATTTCCCCCTTGGTAAAACTGGCTCTGCCGATTTGCAAACTCAAATTCTTCAGAAAATGCCATTTTCTACATTTCAGCAATATTTTTTGTGATTTTTCTTCATTTTTTCGAGATTTTTGTTCTGGTAGCTACGGTGCTTGGTTTGACTTGCAATTTTTTCCCCCGACTTCTAAGACATTGAACTTGATGGGAAAAATAGCTGGAGCAGTTGGCATGGTCTGAGTTGAGAGTTTCAAAAAAATTTTGGACTGATTTTTAGTCAAACTTCAGAGGACCATAACTTTTGCTCTGGTTATCAGAATCACTATTATTTTATATGCATTTCGGGTGAAATTTGATTTCCCACCTTGTTGGAATTGGCTTTGCTGGGTTTGCAAACTCAAATTCTCCAGAAAATGCCATTTTCTACATTTCAGTAACGTTTTTTGTGATTTTTCTTCATTTTTTAAGATTTTTGTTCTAGTACCTACGGTGCTTGTTTTGACTTAAAACTTTTTACCCCGACTTCTAAGACATTGAACTTGATGGGAAAAATAGCTGGAGCAGTTGGTATGGTCTGAGTTGAGAGTTTCAAAAAAATTTGGACTGATTTTTAGTCAAACTTTAGAGGACCATAACTTTTGCTCTAGTTATCAGAATCACTATTATTTCATATGCATTTCGGGTGGAATTTGATTTCCCTCCTTGGTAAAACTGGCTCTGCCGATTTGCAAACTCAAATTCTTCAGAAAATGCCATTTTCTACATTTCAGCAATATTTTTTTTGATTTTTCTTCATTTTTCGAGATTTTTGTTCTAGTAGCTTCGGTGCTTGTTTTGACTTGCAATATTTTCCCCCCACTTCTAAGACATTGAACTTGATGGGAAAAATAGCTGGAGCAGTTGGTATGGTCTGAGTTGAGAGTTTTAAAAAAATTTTGGACTGATTTTTAGTCAAACTTCAGAGGACCATAACTTTTGCTCTGGTTATCAGAATCACTATTATTTTATATGCATTTCGGGTGGAATTTGATTTCCCCCTTGGTAAAACTGGCTCTGCCGATTTGCAAACTCAAATTCTTCAGAAAATGCCATTTTCTACATTTCAGCAATATTTTTTGTGATTTTTCTTCATTTTTTCGAGATTTTTGTTCTGGTAGCTACGGTGCTTGGTTTGACTTGCAATTTTTTCCCCCGACTTCTAAGACATTGAACTTGATGGGAAAAATAGCTGGAGCAGTTGGTATGGTCTGAGTTGAGAGTTTCAAAAAAATTTTGGACTGATTTTTAGTCAAACTTCAGAGGACCATAACTTTTGCTCTGGTTATCAGAATCACTATTATTTTATATGCATTTCGGGTGAAATTTGATTTCCCACCTTGTCGGAATTGGCTTTGCTGGTTTGCAAACTCAAATTCTCCAGAAAATGCCATTTTCTACATTTCAGTAACGTTTTTTGTGATTTTTCTTCATTTTTTAAGATTTTTGTTCTAGTACCTACGGTGCTTGTTTTGACTTAAAACTTTTTACCCCGACTTCTAAGACATTGAACTTGATGGGAAAAATAGCTGGAGCAGTTGGTATGGTCTGAGTTGAGAGTTTCAAAAAAAATTTGGACTGATTTTTAGTCAAACTTCAGAGGACCATAACTTTTGCTCTAGTTATCAGAATCACTATTATTTCATATGCATTTCGGGTGGAATTTGATTTCCCTCCTTGGTAAAACTGGCTCTGCCGATTTGCAAACTCAAATTCTTCAGAAAATGCCATTTTCTACATTTCAGCAATATTTTTTTTGATTTTTCTTCATTTTTCGAGATTTTTGTTCTAGTAGCTTCGGTGCTTGTTTTGACTTGCAATATTTTCCCCCCACTTCTAAGACATTGAACATGATGGGAAAAATAGCTGGAGCAGTTGGTATGGTCTGAGTTGAGAGTTTCAAAAAAATTTTGAACTGATTTTTAGTCAAACTTCAAAGGACCATAACTTTTGCTCTGGTTATCAGAATCACTATTATTTTATATGCATTTCGGGTGGAATTTGATTTCCCTCCTTGGTAAAACTGGCTCTGCCGGTTTGCAAACTGAAATTCTTCAGAAAATGCCGTTTTCTACATTTCAGCAATATTTTTTGTGATTTTTCTTCATTTTTTCGAGATTTTTGTTCTGGTAGCTACGGTGCTTGTTTTGACTTGAAATTTTTTCCCCCCACTTCTAAGACATTGAACTTGATGGGAAAAATAGCTGGAGCAGTTGGTATGGTCTGAGTTGAGAGTTTCAAAAAAATTTTGGACTGATTTTTGGTCAAACTTCAGAGGACCATAACTTTTGCTCTGGTTATCAGAATCACTATTATTTTATATGCATTTCGGTTGGAATTTGATTTCCCTCCTTGGTAAAACTGGCTCTGCCGATTTGCAAACTCAAATTCTTCAGAAAATGCCATTTTCTACATTTCAGCAATATTTTTTGTGATTTTTCTTCATTTTTCGAGATTTTTGTTCTCGTAGCTTCGGTGCTTGTTTTGACTTGCAATATTTTCCCCCCACTTCTAAGACATTGAACTTGATGGGAAAAATAGCTGGAGCAGTTGGTATGGTCTGAGTTGAGAGTTTCAAAAAAAATTTGGACTGATCTTTAGTCAAACTTCAGAGGACCATAACTTTTGCTCTGGTTATCAGAATCACTATTATTTTATATGCATTTCGGGTGGAATTTGATTTCCCTCCTTGGTAAAACTGGCTCTGCCGGTTTGCAAACTCAAATTCTTCAGAAAATGCCGTTTTCTACATTTCAGCAATATTTTTTGTGATTTTTCTTCATTTTTTCGAGATTTTTGTTCTGGTAGCTACGGTGCTTGTTTTGACTTGAAATTTTTTCCCCCCACTTCTAAGACATTGAACTTGATGGGAAAAATAGCTGGAGCAGTTGGTATGGTCTGAGTTGAGAGTTTCAAAAAAATTTTGGACTGATTTTTAGTCAAACTTCAGAGGACCATAACTTTTGCTCTAGTTATCAGAATCACTATTATTTTATATGCATTTCGGGTGGAATTTGATTTCCCCCTTGGTAAAACTGGCTCTGCCGATTTGCAAACTCAAATTCTTCAGAAAATGCCATTTTCTACATTTCAGCAATATTTTTTGTGATTTTTCTTCATTTTTTCGAGATTTTTGTTCTGGTAGCTACGGTGCTTGGTTTGACTTGCAATTTTTTCCCCCGACTTCTAAGACATTGAACTTGATGGGAAAAATAGCTGGAGCAGTTGGTATGGTCTGAGTTGAGAGTTTCAAAAAAATTTTGGACTGATTTTTAGTCAAACTTCAGAGGACCATAACTTTTGCTCTGGCTATCAGAATCACTATTATTTTATATGCATTTCGGGTGAAATTTGATTTCCCACCTTGTTGGAATTGGCTTTGCTGGTTTGCAAACTCAAATTCTCCAGAAAATGCCATTTTCTACATTTCAGTAACGTTTTTTGTGATTTTTCTTCATTTTTTAAGATTTTTGTTCTAGTACCTACGGTGCTTGTTTTGACTTAAAACTTTTTACCCCGACTTCTAAGACATTGAACTTGATGGGAAAAATAGCTGGAGCAGTTGGTATGGTCTGAGTTGAGCGTTTCAAAAAAAATTTGGACTGATTTTTAGTCAAACTTTAGAGGACCATAACTTTTGCTCTAGTTATCAGAATCACTATTATTTCATATGCATTTCGGGTGGAATTTGATTTCCCTCCTTGGTAAAACTGGCTCTGCCGATTTGCAAACTCAAATTCTTCAGAAAATGCCATTTTCTACATTTCAGCAATATTTTTTTTGATTTTTCTTCATTTTTCGAGATTTTTGTTCTAGTAGCTTCGGTGCTTGTTTTGACTTGCAATATTTTCCCCCCACTTCTAAGACATTGAACTTGATGGGAAAAATAGCTGGAGCAGTTGGTATGGTCTGAGTTGAGAGTTTCAAAAAAATTTTGAACTGATTTTTAGTCAAACTTCAAAGGACCATAACTTTTGCTCTGGTTATCAGAATCACTATTATTTTATATGCATTTCGGGTGGAATTTGATTTCCCTCCTTGGTAAAACTGGCTCTGCCGATTTGCAAACTCAAATTCTTCAGAAAATGCCATTTTCTACATTTCAGCAATATTTTTTGTGATTTTTCTTCATTTTTTCGAGATTTTTGTTCTGGTAGCTACGGTGCTTGGTTTGACTTGCAATTTTTTCCCCCGACTTCTAAGACATTGAACTTGATGGGAAAAATAGCTGGAGCAGTTGGTATGGTCTGAGTTGAGAGTTTCAAAAAAATTTTGGACTGATTTTTAGTCAAACTTCAGAGGACCATAACTTTTGCTCTGGTTATCAGAATCACTATTATTTTATATGCATTTCGGGTGAAATTTGATTTCCCACCTTGTTGGAATTGGCTTTGCTGGTTTGCAAACTCAAATTCTCCAGAAAATGCCATTTTCTACATTTCAGTAACGTTTTTTGTGATTTTTCTTCATTTTTTAAGATTTTTGTTCTAGTACCTAC
The DNA here is from genome assembly GCF_037176805.1 of Vigna unguiculata. Taxonomy (NCBI): domain Eukaryota; kingdom Viridiplantae; phylum Streptophyta; class Magnoliopsida; order Fabales; family Fabaceae; genus Vigna; species Vigna unguiculata. Next base: position 3,368 of record NW_028196645.1, on the reverse strand, counting down.
GGTGCTTGTTTTGACTTAAAACTTTTTACCCCGACTTCTAAGACATTGAACTTGATGGGAAAAATAGCTGGAGCAGTTGGTATGGTCTGAGTTGAGAGTTTCAAAAAAAATTTGGACTGATTTTTAGTCAAACTTCAGAGGACCATAACTTTTGCTCTAGTTATCAGAATCACTATTATTTCATATGCATTTCGGGTGGAATTTGATTTCCCTCCTTGGTAAAACTGGCTCTGCCGATTTGCAAACTCAAATTCTTCAGAAAATGCCATTTTCTACATTTCAGCAATATTTTTTTTGATTTTTCTTCATTTTTCGAGATTTTTGTTCTAGTAGCTTCGGTGCTTGTTTTCACTTGCAATATTTTCCCCCCACTTCTAAGACATTGAACTTGATGGGAAAAATAGCTGGAGCAGTTGGTATGGTCTGAGTTGAGAGTTTCAAAAAAATTTTGAACTGATTTTTAGTCAAACTTCAAAGGACCATAACTTTTGCTCTGGTTATCAGAATCACTATTATTTTATATGCATTTCGGGTGGAATTTGATTTCCCTCCTTGGTAAAACTGGCTCTGCCGATTTGCAAACTCAAATTCTTCAGAAAATGCCATTTTCTACATTTCAGCAATATTTTTTGTGATTTTTCTTCATTTTTCGAGATTTTTGTTCTAGTAGCTACGGTGCTTGTTTTGACTTGCAATATTTTCCCCCCACTTCTAAGACATTGAACTTGATGGGAAAAATAGCTGGAGCAGTTGGTATGGTCTGAGTTGAGAGTTTCAAAAAAATTTTGGACTGATTTTTAGTCAAACTTCAGAGGACCATAACTTTTGCTCTGGTTATCAGAATCACTATTATTTTATATGCATTTCGGGTGGAATTATATTTCCCACCTTGTCGGAATTGGCTTTGCTGGTTTGCAAACTCAAATTCTCCAGAAAATGCCATTTTCTACATTTCAGTAATTTTTTTGTGATTTTTCTTCATTTTTTAAGATTTTTGTTCTAGTACCTACGGCGCTTGTTTTGACTTAAAACTTTTTACCCCCACTTCTAAGACATTGAACTTGATGGGAAAAATAGCTGGAGCAGTTGGTATGGTCTGAGTTGAGAGTTTCAAAAAAATTTTGGACTGATTTTTAGTCAAACTTCAGAGGACCATAACTTTTGCTCTGGTTATCAGAATCACTATTATTTTATATGCATTTCGGGTGAAATTTGATTTCCCACCTTGTCAGAATTGGCTTTGCTAGTTTGCAAACTCAAATTCTCCAGAAAATGCCATTTTCTACATTTCAGTAATGTTTTTTGTGATTTTTCTTCATTTTTTAAGATTTTTGTTCTAGTACCTATGGTGCTTGTTTTGACTTAAAACTTTTTACCCCGACTTCTAAGACATTGAACTTGAAGGGAAAAATAGCTGGAGCAGTTGGTATGGTCTGAGTTGAGAGTTTCAAAAAAATTTTGGACTGATTTTTAGTCAAACTTCAGAGGACCATAACTTTTGCTCTGGTTATCAGAATCACTATTATTTTATATGCATTTCGGGTGAAATTTGATTTCCCACCTTGTCGGAATTGGCTTTGCTGGTTTGCAAACTCAAATTCTCCAGAAAATGCCATTTTCTACATTATAGTAATGTTTTTTGTGATTTTTCTTCATTTTTTAAGATTTTTGTTCTGGTACCTACGGTGCTTGTTTTGACTTAAAACTTTTTACCCCGACTTCTAAGACATTGAACTTGATGGGAAAAATAGCTGGAGCAGTTGGTATGGTCTGAGTTGAGAGTTTCAAAAAAATTTTGGACTGATTTTTAGTCAAACTTCAGAGGACCATAACTTTTGCTCTGGTTATCAGAATCACTATTATTTTATATGCATTTCGGGTGAAATTTGATTTCCCACCTTGTCGGAATTGGCTTTGCTGGTTTGCAAACTCAAATTCTCCAGAAAATGCCATTTTCTACATTTCAGTAACGTTTTTTGTGATTTTTCTTCATTTTTTAAGATTTTTGTTCTGGTACCTACGGTGCTTGTTTTGAATTAAAACTTTTTACCCCGACTTCTAAGACATTGAACTTGATGGGAAAAATAGCTGGAGCAGTTGGTATGGTCTGAGTTGAGAGTTTCAAAAAAAATTTGGACTGATTTTTAGTCAAACTTCAGAGGACCATAACTTTTGCTCTAGTTATCAGAATCACTATTATTTTATATGCATTTCGGGTGGAATTTGATTTCCCTCCTTGGTAAAACTGGCTCTGCCGATTTGCAAACTCAAATTCTTCAGAAAATGCCATTTTCTACATTTCAGCAATATTTTTTGTGATTTTTCTTCATTTTTCAAGATTTTTGTTCTAGTAGCTACGGTGCTTGTTTTGACTTGCAATATTTTCCCCCCACTTCTAAGACATTGAACTTGATGGGAAAAATAGCTGGAGCAGTTGGTATGGTCTGAGTTGAGAGTTTCAAAAAAAATTTGGACTGATCTTTAGTCAAACTTCAGAGGACCATAACTTTTGCTCTAGTTATCAGAACCACTATTATTTTATATGCATTTCGGGTGGAATTTGATTTCCCTCCTTGGTAAAACTGGCTCTGCCGGTTTGCAAACTGAAATTCTTCAGAAAATGCCGTTTTCTACATTTCAGCAATATTTTTTGTGATTTTTCTTCATTTTTTCGAGATTTTTGTTCTGGTAGCTACGGTGCTTGTTTTGACTTGAAATTTTTTCCCCCCACTTCTAAGACATTGAACTTGATGGGAAAAATAGCTGGAGCAGTTGGTATGGTCTGAGTTGAGAGTTTCAAAAAAATTTTGAACTGATTTTTAGTCAAACTTCAAAGGACCATAACTTTTGCTCTGGTTATCAGAATCACTATTATTTTATATGCATTTCGGGTGGAATTTGATTTCCCTCCTTGGTAAAACTGGCTCTGCCGATTTGCAAACTCAAATTCTTCAGAAAATGCCATTTTCTACATTTCAGCAATATTTTTTGTGATTTTTCTTCATTTTTCGAGATTTTTGTTCTAGTAGCTACGGTGCTTGTTTTGACTTGCAATATTTTCCCCCCACTTCTAAGACATTGAACTTGATGGGAAAAATAGCTGGAGCAGTTGGTATGGTCTGAGTTGAGAGTTTCAAAAAAATTTTGGACTGATTTTTAGTCAAACTTCAGAGGACCATAACTTTTGCTCTGGTTATCAGAATCACTATTATTTTATATGCATTTCGGGTGGAATTTGATTTCCCTCCTTGGTAAAATTGGCTCTGCCGATTTGCAAACTCAAATTCTTCAGAAAATGCCATTTTCTACATTTCAGCAATATTTTTTGTGATTTTTCTTCATTTTTTCGAGATTTTTGTTCTGGTAGC